>NC_057798.1:316537650-316837650 GCF_018294505.1 Triticum aestivum
CTTACTTTGCTACAATCTAAGAAAGCTGTCCGGCTGGGAAGGCGGCGACCAAGGGAGGGCGGCAAAGGAAAACAACCAAACGATGAAAAGAAAATAGGAATGGAAGCCAAGCACATGCATAATTATATTTACACAAAAGGCCTTCGAAAGGCCAGCATTCAACATAGTTTGAATACACCCCAGTGGGTGGAACTGCGCAAATTTAATAAAAAGTTGTTCAAGAAGTAACGAGCAGGAAAGTAAAGGTGGCAAGTCAGGCCAAGGGAGCAACAGGCGTGTCGGGCAGGTTGGTGGAGACGGCAGTGTCGGCTGGAGGAGTGGCCGGCTGGCAAGTCTCGTCTTGGTCACCACCTGCTGCAGGCGGCGTTCTCGCACTTGCCTCGTTGCTAGAGGCACGATCAGGCTAAGGCTGGCCGGTTGCTCCACCGTCCGGCACGGCGTCCTCACCATCCTCCCCCTCCTCCTCTTTGCCCTCGTCGCTGGAGTCGATCTCCTCCACCGAGTCTTCTCCTTCTGTCGGGTTCAGCCCGAACCACTCCTCCGGCTGAGCGACGCCGTCTTCATTCACCTCAGCGGCAAAGGCGCTGGTGTGGATGAAGTCGGCGATCGCCGAGGCGCACTGGAGGATAGCCGGCCGCACCGCCTCCAGCTCCTCCTCAGCCTCCTGCCGCTAAGTGCGCAACTGGTCTAAGCTCAGCCAAGGATACCAAGCCCGGACTACCTCTAGCGCCCGCCGAGCCCCGCACCGAGCCGCAGAAGCCTTCCAGTCCTCGAAGCGGCCGACTGCTACCTCCAGCCAGTCGGTAGTCCGACTGGGGGTGCGGGCAATCACCTCACCGGGTGAGAGGGCGGCCAGCATCTCCGCTCCGGCAGATTGAAGATGGCAGAGCATGCGATAAGCCGGCTGGAGGCGCGCTTGAATCGCTAGAAGCTTCTCTTCTAGCGTCCGGTTGGCACCCGGCGCGATCTTAGCTCTAGCCTGCCGTCGGGCCTCGCGGTGTGCTTCGATGGCTTGGCTGGCGACAACGGAGTAGCCGGGGAGGTATTCTGCACAAAGAAGAAAGTAGTAGAACAAGTCAGAAGACAGATCAGATGACGGGGGCGAGCAAAGGGACGAAGAGGAAGGTGACCTACCGTCGATCAAATCCTCAACCCGGCCGTTAGCCCTCGCTCAGCGCCTGCCTCGCCTCGGCCCAGCTCACCGCTTTGGTCTCGTACTCGGCTTTGAGGGCTGCCTCGCTGTCCTGCGCCGTCTTCAGGGCCGCCTTGTGGCTCTCCTCCTGGTCGGCCAGTTTCTTGGCCAGGCGATCACGTTCCTAGGCCAAGGCACTGTACTCAGTCTCCTTGGCGCGAAGGGCGGTCTGAGCTATGCCGAGCTGCTCGCTCAAGTAGGCATTGGCCCATGCAGACATAAAGAAGAAGAAAATAAGGTGAAGTCGTCAGGAAAGATCCGACCCGACTGCTTGGCAGTCGGCCCGAATCTCAGGGACTACACCTAGTGGGTGCGCTGACGCACCCCCACATGAGATAAAAAATAAAGCACTTACTCCGGCTCTCTGTCAGATCAGCGGCCTTCTGACTCATCTCCCGAGCCTGGGATTTGAAGGTAGCAGCATGGAGATTGTGATAGTCCTGCGAATAGGACGAAGGTGCGAACAAAAAGTCATTGAATCAAAGCCTTATGAGAAGTTCCAAGCCGCCTGCTCAGCAGCGGACTCGGAACTCGGGGACTACACCCAATGGGTGCGCTGACGCGCCCCCATGGAAGAAATCAAGAAAACTTACCCGGATGGCCAACCGCGTCGTGAGAAACTCTTGGGTGTATTGCTTCAGCGTGGCGGCCTGGGACTAAAGCCGGCTCCGAACGTCTTGCGCCTCCACGTTCAGCACGGCTGTTCCCTTTCCTTACTATATTCCTACCTAATAACTTCTAGTTACCAATACACTTTTCTATTGCCCTATTTTAACTAAATATTCCATGTACTCCCACTTCTATAAGAAAGCGCCGCTGACAAGGGGACTCCAGAGGTGGAGAACGGGGCTGCCAACAAGCGGAGGCCAGGCGAGCAAGAACCGCAAGCGACTCCAGCATGCCTAGAGCTCATCAACAACCTCCCCGATGATATGTTGATAGTCATAATCTCTCTCCTCCCAATCAAATATGGGGCGCGGACAACCGTCCTTTCCAGTTGGTGGCGCCCCCTATGGAACTCCACCCTTCTCAATCTCAGTGAAACCCACGAGCTCTGCCATGGCTCTCGCAAAATCTTGGATGGGTTCTTCGATCCTTGGCAGTCACCTTGGGCCAACCAGAGGCCTTAGAATGGGAAAGTTCCGTTCCAACGGCAAGGACCGAGCCAATCTTGACGACTGGTTTCGATCCCCCGCCCTAGATCAGCTCAAGGAGCTCAGTTTGGATTATGGGCATACAACGTCCGCGCTCCGCCTCATGCCCACGCCGTGCGTCGCCAAGTTCAGGAACTTTCATCCGCCCCCTTAATGACGTGCCCGCTCTTATTCTACCACAATTGAACCACCTCGAGCTCGTCTCCGTCTACCTCCCAATTGGTGACATCGATCGCCTGCTCCGTGGTTGTACTGCACTCGAGTACCTTCATCTTTAGGCGATCAATTCTTTGAGTAGCTTACACATCACCTCCATGACTCTTCGGACTATTTATTTGTGTTCTTGGTGGAGCAGGAAGACATCACAAGATGTGTACTGCGGTATAGTCAACAAGGACACACCTACACTTGAGAGATTACTTGTAGTTGATCAAGTAGGTCCAACAAGAATCAGTGTCATTTCTGCGGTGAAGTTGACAGTGGTGGGCTACTCGTCTGACAAATACTCCGAACTTGTTATTGGATCCACACCCATTCAGGTACAACAGCCACCTTCTACCTCTCCTTCTACAAATTGACAATATTTCTAATTTTTAAGATGTCTGTTCGTCTGTCATTGAGAAAATGATTCTGACAAGCTTGACCCTGAAACTGCATACAGTGAAGGTCTTGCCACTAGAATCTACCAGCCTCAACCTGGAGCAAGTTGTCTGTTTCCTGAGATGCTTTCCGTGCTTGGAGAAGCTATATATCAAGGTTATGTTCCTTTCCTGTTAAATGTTAACCATAAGGGAGTTCAATTTCTGACACCTTTTTCCAAGTTTACAATGACAATGTACTACGATTTCTGGAGGACTCTTTTGGAGAATTTTAGTACATACATGCCCCCCCCCCATATTGGTTGCTTGATCCATATGGTTACAATCCATAAGCATTTATCCTTTGGATTCATCTGTACTAGTTTTCCTAGGGAACTTTTCATCCACTCCATCCTCTTGTGAAGAAGGCTACATTTTTCTAGAGTGTAACCAAATGCCCATGTTAATCATGCCAGATCGAAGATGCCATGTTAGTGCATTTTACAAATCCTGCAAACCAAACAGGCCTGTAGTAGTGTTCAAAACTGCATGTAGGCACTAACACGTTTTCTTCTTTTACAGATAAGATTAGGCCCAATGGTGGATAATGTCATACAATATAACAATCACGTTGAATGCCTAGATATGCATTTCTCAGAAATTACTTTGAACTCCTACCGAGGGACCTTACCGGTGATTATATTTGCCAGGTTCTTTGTTGTCAGATCAAGGGTGCTGAAGGTAATGAGGTTTGCCCTACATTTATTTTGCAAAAATGAATTGTTTGTTGATCAGCACCGGCGCCGGCGCCAGAATGGAATAGGCTCCAAAAATACTGAATATCATTTTGGAACTTCAGATGACAGAGTAATCGGAAGTCATCGTGTCAACCCCATACATGACTTCTCAGTGGTTGACCCCTTTGGAAAAATTATGAGGTTTCGAAACAAGACTTAGAAGTGGTAATATTAGTTTGAACCTCTCTGATATCCATGTTCAGCGGAACGGCGTGAGCATTTGCAGCTGATGAGCTGAATTTCATTTCTAATATCAGTTTGAACCTTGCAATCTTCAAATTTGACCCATATAACTCTGGAATTTGAACCTTGTAATATTTCAAGCTTTTGTAGTACAATTGTTGAAATGGCATCGTATGAGACTCGTATATTGGTAGCACTATTTTGACCTTAATATGCAATGTCTTAGATTTTATTAACCATTATCGAATCTGTTTACCTTGTCGATCTCACAACACATGATTTGTATAGCTAACTCGACTACGATCTTCAACATTATTGCACGCAGTTGGTTTCTTCCATCGTGTGCCGTGTAGAGCGCAGAATTAATTATTGCACTTGAGTTTCCATCATCATCCTTCTGTGTAACTTTGACCTCATCACCCATGGGTAAACTTATGACTGAAGTGATTCCACACACTTCATTTTTACAAAGCTTTTTGCCAATAAACGCCTGCAAATTGCCCCTCTTCTAGCCGACGCGTGCCATACTAGCCGGGCGGGAAGATTGCGCGGTAAACTGCACGGTAGTGCAGGAATAGGCTCACCGATGATACATTTTGCGCCTCTTCGAGCCCACACGTGGTCAAACAAAATGCGTGTGGTGCGGTGTTGCCAAGCATGCACTGGAATCCTCCTCTATAAATGTCGTGACAAGACGTGACAATTACAGGCTAGCCGGACCCCATTTATTACAATGCCATTTAACACTTGTGTCTCTTCAACCTTTCGATCGCACCCCACCATTGCAAGAAGCACACCCACTACGATGAATTCTTAGAGGGTATCATGCGTTGCTCCAATGGCACTCCGAGCATCTGCCGACGATGAGCAGCAGTTCACCATGCATGACATGGTGGACACCCACAGAAGGTTCACGGAGCTCTCGATGGTGTACACCAACAACTCGGTCTGGGTGGAGCACTCCATCCACATCATGGAGCTATTGCTTACCGAGGAGAAGTACAACACTACTACAAAAAGGGCTATAGATGGAATGGCCACTAATGGCGCACCTGTGATGTGGTGCGCCGTTACTATATTCTAATGGCGCACCATGTCTCGGTGCGCCATTAGTAATATATTACTAATGGCGCACCTGGTGTGTGGTGCGCCATTAGTAGTTTTGAAAAAAACATTAAAAAAAATTTGTTACTAATGGCGCACCGTTGTATAGTGCGCCATTACTAATTGACATAGTAATGGCGCACCACATCCGTCGTGCGCCATTAGTAGTTTCGAAAAAAAAGTAAAAAAAAAATAAAAAAAATTTTGTTACTAATGGCGCACCATGTCTCGGTGCGCCATTACTAGTTTTAACTAGTAATGGCGCACTGTCCACTGGTGCGCCATTACTAAGTTTTTTTCAAAAAAAATACAAAAAAATTTCAAAAAAAAATCAATTTTTATTTTATTGTTTTTTCAAAACTAGTAATGGCGCACCGTGGGTGTGTTGCGCCATTACTAGTTTAACTAGTAATGGCGCACCGTGTATGTGGTGCGCTACTAGTAACAGAAAAAAATTGGTTTTGAATTTTTTTTGAATTTTTTTTAAGAATGATACGTAATATGACCGGGAAGTTTGAAATTTTTTTCAAAATTTCATCATAGTCATGAACATGAACAAAGTCCTAGACATCAACAAGGTATAACAGGATTGATATGCTAGATATATCAACAAGTGTCTGTAAAGTGAGCTGTTGCTGGGGTTGGATAGAACTCTGAAGTTAAGCGTGCTTGGGCTGGACTAGTGTGAGGATGGGTGACCTTTCGGGAAGTTTGACCATGGAGTGCGATTTGACCTGAGATTAAGCATATTGACCCGAGATTAAGCCATAGTGAACTGAGATTAAGAAAAAAACGAAAAAAATATTAAAAAAAATTTTTGAAAAAAAAATTTTAAAAAAAATTTGAAAAAATATTGTTACTAATGGCGCAGTTCTATGTTGTGCGCCATTAGTATACGAGACACTAATGGCGCACCGTGGGCTATTCTAATGGCGCACCCGTGGTGCGCCATTAGTGTACCAGATACTAATGGAGCACCACAGGTGCGCCATTAGTAAAAAATACTAGTGGTGTGGTACTAATGGCGCACCGGTAGTGCGCCATTAGTAGGCAAAACCGGTGCGCCATTAGTAGGCCTTTTCCTAGTAGTGCAAGATGGTCCGGTTCGACCTCGAGTACACCCGCACTTGTGCCGGGTCTCGTCCCAAGGTCGCCATCGCCAGATGTGCATGCGCAACCACGTCCTCGTCTACCACTACTGCCTGGCCACAAGGCCCTGTGAGCGTTTCACCAGGTTTGTCAAGTCCCCCACTACAGGTTTGCTACGGTGGACATCGCCAATGATGTAAAGGTGCTGAAGAATTCGACCATCGCCTGCCAGAACCTTGTCGACATCCAGGGCGAAAACAAGATCTGGAGCAACAAGAGCATGAGAAGGACTCACTGGTTCACCTCGCCAAGGCAATCACCGACTCCTACTAAAGAGACATGAAGGATTCCTGCAACAAGGACAAGCATGCCTGGCACTCGGCCTGGATGGAAAAACTCGACAAAGCTCACGTCGTGTAAGCGACCAAGGAGGTGTACACAAGCTACGACATGTACGTGCGGATCATTGACATGAGGAAGTGTCTCCTTCCCCAAAACAGCTGGGGATCCAACCGACTGCAGAGCAATGGCAAGAGTCGTCGCAACAATAAGTAGATGATTAGATCCTCGTTTCTCCTAGTTTAGTTGTGTGACACCCCGGCTCAGAGAAACTGGAACGCCCCGTATTCCAGCCTAGAGATCGAGGAGAAGTATTCTGGAATACGACACTTCTTGACATAGAACAAATCAGCTCTTATTACAAGAATAATAATACAAGGGTCTGATGTTACAAAGAAGCACACCAGCATGGCAACACTATGCCTGCGATACTACACTTGCTCTATGCTAGCAGCGGAACAACTCGTAGCAGCGGAAATCTTCTAGCAGCGGAACAACGACGAAGGTGGTGAAATCCACTCCGCAGGGACTCTGGTTGGGACACGATCTAGCTCGCACGAACGGAAACCACGACAAGAAATCAAGCAATCACGGCATCACCTGCAATCTGGCATGACACGCCAGGTCAGTACATTGAATGTACTTGCAAGCTCACAACAACCAAAAACATCAAGGCAAGACAACAACATAGCATTAAGCAGGTTATTTAAATTAACAACTACCTTGATACAACAGCAACTACTAAGCATGATATGAAAGTACTACAATACTGATAAATCACCATAACCATATCTCTCTTGGCTAACCGGCCAAGCAATATACCATCTCGATCACCTCGTGATCAAAACCAAACGATGATCATTCACGGATCACAAATGGACCAACCTCATGGTCTTGGATCGGGTTACCTTGTAACCAAACGGTGATCTTTCCAGCAATCACAACCATGACTAACACTTGGTCTCAAACGATGATCTTTCCGGTGATCACTACCATGACCAACACTTGGTCCCGAACATCATCATCAACATCCTGCCAATCGGTACTGCTTAAAATATCAACATATAAATCACCTATAAGTCATTCCGTCATGTGAGTGTTGATCGAATGGTGTGACCTAGTACGAACCCATGCCCATGACTGAGGATGCGGCTATCGATAGTTTAAACAAACACACTCTGGAGAGGTACCGCACTTTACCCACACCACGGAACCCATGGCCTGATACTCCCATTCGGGTGGACCAACGGCGTTCTGACAAAACTGATCTACTGCCATGACACTCTTCCGGCCACTCCGACTCACTCCCCACTGGGCTAGTCCTGGGTGGCCCCGTGTCTACTAAAGACACCAACGGCCACCGTCGTGGCCAAAACAATAAACCGTCCCAAACGAGGACATGTGCACATAACAACAACGGGCACACAAGGCTTATGTCCGCCTACGTGATCAAGGTAGTGCGCACCCATAACCTTCCCTCGTTGGAGGCACCGGTGAGAGACACCGCAATAGCATCGCATTAGGGACTTCCCATAAAGGCAAATGTGGTTGCACTGGATAAAGCCCGGTTTGGTAGCACCTAACAAACTTAATGACTGAATTTATCCCCAAAAACAAAATTGTGATAACTAATACTCTGATATCAACTATCAAACTATAATCCAAGTCATAGCAATATCCAACAAATAATCTGAGCATAATACCCTCATATCAAAATACTCCAAAGATAGCATAATATTTCTATCATGATGAATCTGAAAATAATAACTCTACTACTCCAATAACCAGAACAAAGCTATCCAGCTAAGATCCACACGTAAGCATCATCGCTGAAATTAATACTCCAAGCAACAGAACATCGACTAGCATCATGAAAATAATCATACTAACCACTAATAATCCAAAGGCAACATGACATCCAAAGTAATTCTTCAAAATATAATAACATATATCATCATGAAAACAATCATCATATCAACCACTAATACTCAAGTGGCAACATGATACTCATCAACTATAACTCCTAGTAATCCAAACAATAGCATTGCAGCAGCAAGATCAAAATAATACTCCGAGAAAATGCCATGCACAGAGCCATGTAGCTAAAGCAATATTTTAAACAAGTTCAAATAAGTTAAACCATGCCACTGCATTGCAATCATGCAAATGGAGGGTGTGGCTTTCCTAGGGTGGAAGAAATCACCGGGAGAAAGTGCGAGACACTCGCGGAACGACTCAACGGAAATCGTACTCTCTCGGAGGGGGCTGAATAAGGGCAAGGGCATAATGGTCATCTTCAGAATGTCAAAACATGGTGAAAGCATGACCAACAGAACGGGCTCGACGAGACGAAGAAATAGGATTTGGAAACACCTCATTTGGAGTTCCGGTTGAAAAGTTATGAGGTGTAGAAGATCAGGCACTTTTCCGCAAAAATATCATCACAAACAAGTCCCTAAGTGGATAAGGCAGAGGCGCAAAATTAGAAATATGCTTTTGGTGGAGGAAAACATACTTCGAGGAATACACTTTCACTTATCCACCTCAGCAGCTCAGGTCAACGCGGAGACTTATAGGCGGGTCCGCCACTTATCCACGTGGCAGGGGTGGGGCCTATTCGTGTGTGGCTGACGTGCGGGGCCTGCGGCCAGCTGGCAGGGGGTGTCATCTCCTTCTTCTCCTCACGCTCGCCCGACGGAACAGAGCAGGTACTCGTCGTTGGCGCTCGTCCCGGCTCTCTGGACCATCCCCGTCGATGCTCTGCACACCGGCGAGCTCAGGGCGATGAGGCGCTCCTACCTCGGCCCTTCACGCTCGCCGAGGTGCACCGAAGAGAGAGCAGCCATGGTCGAGGCGGACGGGGCTCTACAGGCTCGCGTGAACTCGTGGCCAGAAGCCACCGGAGAAGGAAGGGGCGCACTGGGGTGGATCTAGGGTGGTGGTGGAGACCTCTGGTGGTTGTGGAAGGTAAGGAGGGGGACGGGGTTGAGCGAATTTATGCCGAGGCCGAGGCGGGCACGACGGCCATGGAGGAGGAAAGGGGGATGCTCGAGCTCCGAGGAATGGTTGGGGAGGAGCAGAGGAGTCCGTGAGGTCGATTAGTGAGGAGAAACGCGCTCGGGGCAGCCTTATATAGGCAATGGAGGAGGAGGCGAGCTGAAACTGCCGTGGACATGTGCCCACACTTGCGAGATCAGAGGTAGACGATGCAGAATGAGCAGTGGAGGTTCTCACGAGGAGGAGAAGGCAAACGGAGCACAGGGAGGTAGAACACGGCCAGCTCCGATCCAAACTGTCACTGTTCGCCCGTGGGCGCGCGGCAGTTTGCGTCGGTGAGGAAGCTGTCGGAGGGAGAGAGGGGTCTAGGGGAACGGCGATGACGAGAGGAAGCCAACGAAAATGCTCACGAGCGTGAAGACGACAAGGGGGAAGAGGACGAAGCAGAAATGGCGCGCTGGACGCGGCCACTGCGCACAGAGTGCACGCACAGACTTGCCAGCGTTGTAGTCACCACGTGAACAGGAGCATTCCATGCTCTACAGCACCCAAAATGTTGTCTAGCTGACAGTCCATCCAAGATAGAACATTTATGAGGCATTGGCTTGATCTGGGGAGCTATGGTTAAATGGTAAGTGAGCTCTGAAGTTTACTGCAGTAAACTTAATTAGCTTAATGTGGTAAACAGAGAGATGCTATGTGTCAATTGATATGTATGGGTGTTTAGGCTAGGAAGGACTACAGTCCTGGGACTTTGAGGAGAAATGGACCAAGAATGAACATAGTTGCTTCACAACTGCATTTTTGGTCCAGAAATGAAGATCATGATGATGCTCTCACATAAAGTATCAACATGGGCTAAGATTGGGCAAAGCTTGATTATTTGGACATATGAAGATGCTGTAAAAACCACATGCAAAAAGGACAAGCCAAAATGGCACTTGCTTCACAAACACCATTTCTGTCCAGAAACTTGGAATTATTTGGGTGATCAAATGGCTCAATGAAATGTTGCCAAATTGGGTGGGGAGAGGTTTTATGGGTATAAGAATGATCTGGTAATTTATTAGGATTTTTGAAGCAATATAAAATACACTTGCTTCACAACTTGAAAATATTGCCAGAGTTAAATATTTGCTCCTGTGCTCAAATAGATAATTGGATGGGTCTGCAAATGGGTGGAAGGGGTTAATATGAGCACATTAAGGAGTGTGCAAAAGTTCAACTCATTTGGGTACTCCTAGCTAGTACTTCCTTCACAAAGCCTTCTATCTGACAGAAACTTGGAAAATTCACTAAGGAAGATTGAACTTGTGCATGAGGAAGTTATTTGGACATATAAACATGCCCAAAAAGGTTGGGAGCCACTAGGAAAAATATAAATTACACTTCCTTCACAAAGTGCCAGTCAGGGCAGAATAAAAAAGGAATATTGGGGAATTGTTTTTGAACTGGACAAGGCAATGTTTGGGCATATTTGAGCTATATATGACCAAAATGAATTATAAGAATTATTTGGGGATTTTTGGATGGACAGAAATATAGGTTGCTTCACAACCTACAACAGATAGGGTTATTCCTTTAATAGAAAAGGAATATTCCCTAGAAAAGAATTTAGGGTTTGGTCAAGAAGTGAAGTGACATGATCTTGGCAAGGTTTTGAGAATGATTTGCCACTTGGGAGGGGGAATGAGGATGATTTCCCAGGTGGCACACTCCAAAAAGAAAAACATAGCAAAAACCAAATAAATCAAGAGAAAAAGAAAAGGGCCAAAAACCAGGTTGTTACAGTATGCATGTAATTGCTTACTTTGGTGTGTGGAAATGTTATGTGTGTAGTCACGTGTGTAATTGTATGCCTAATTTGGTTATGCAATGCTATCTCTTTAAGTATATATGTTGATGCTCTGTAGACAAAGCAAATCACATCGCACACGAACTAACCAATGGAACCCGTCGGTGATGATTTCATAAATCACTGACAATTGTATACCAGCAATCATTTGCACACAACACATGGCTTGTTAACATGAATCATCTGTGTTGTATCGGTGGTCCCACACATTTCCGATCATAGACCTATTTGCCGCATATCACACACATCTTGTTAAGTTGAACTGTTTCTGTTCTCTTGGCTCAACGCAAATAGTTCATCTGAGTGAACTGTATGCCGTATATCGCACACACTTTCATCTGGTTGCCCGTTTTTGTTGTTCTGCCTCATCACAAACAGTTCATCCGAGTGAACCGTATGTTGTATATCACACACACCTTCATCTGGTTGTCTGTTTGTTTTGCTCCTCCTTATCGCAAACAGTTAATAGAAATGAACCGTATGCCCTGCATCGCACAAGCAACTAAATCTAAATTGTGTTTGATGCATCCATCATCGCAAACGTTTTGCACATTTTTTGACGGTTTTTTACACCATCGTTTGTGTTTATTGCATTGCACATAGTTTCGTCGAAGGGTCTCTGATCGTAGTGTCGCGTTAGCAACATCCTGCAGTAGTGGTAGAGATAGGTGAAATGTTTGAAATATCAGCTTGCGAGGCCATGCCTGAGGTTAGATATGTAGGGGGAGTGGAAAGATTAAGAGAAGGTACAGATATATCAAAATCCTCAAATGATAGATCAAATCTATGACATTATCATCAGTCCCTGTATCGCCAAGTTCATGCACAAAGTCAACCAACTCGTCAAGATTACATGGGCTTTCTCCAAGAGAAAAATCAATCTTCCTTTTTATAGCAGGTCTTTCCTCCCCACCGGATGAGATTGTTGCATTTGGACTAGGTTCCTCTGAGCTCCCATCAACCAAGATGTCAGTACCCTCCTTCCTTGCATTTATACGTGTCCCTGATACTGTCACATTTATATGGGGTCGAGGATTGGAAGAGGAACTTGCAGCACAATCATTTGGATTATTTTTCCGCTTCGAAAAAGGGTAAAAAAATATACGAGTTAGTAAATAGTGGTGTTGGGACACAATAATAGCAACAACAAAATGTATATATTACCTGTTGCAACAAAGGTGGTGGGGCATTGTTATCCAAGTGGTAACCTCTTAAGATGTCCCTCCAATGTTTCACTGCCAGCATTTCTCTCGCCTCAACAGATGCAAGATATTCTTCTTGCCATTTAGCAGACACCTTCTTTACTACGACAAGAGCCCCTTCCAAAAAATTTCAAGAAAAAATATGTTTCTTCCCATTATTCACATATTTGGCAAGCCTTTCTTCAGAGGAATCTCATCCGTGCATGTTACCTTGATGAAGCTAGCCTAGAATGCTAGTGAAAGGTTGGATGAAAATGGTCCACCAGTTTGTCCATGCCACTGAAGAGCTGCCCACACAATCTTTGTTGGGAATATAGTGAAGTTGTTTCGTATTCGAGCGCAATAAATGCCACCAATATGCATAAGCAATACGAATGTCATCTATTGTATATAAATTGCGCAAAGTAGTATATGGTACTTGTTGATCCAATTTGAATTGTCGAGCCACCTACTCGAGATGATACGGCTCAACAATGCACAAGCCTTCATCATAATCGGACCTTCTCCACGGTAGCATCCCTCGACGGATGGAAATGGTGAATGCTTTTCGCAGCTAACAAGTACTAGCCAAGTCAGAGAAATTTGACAGGTACCACACAATATTCTTGTGTTGCTCGAAGAAATCGTGCGCCTTTTCAGGGCTAAAATCGTGTGGGATCCTAAACATAGTCCCCACCATAGATAATTTACCTAGACAAAGCTTAGGAGTTTGAAATTTACTCACTTTTGCTCGTTTACCAAACACATTCTTCCGATAAACCCCCATCCTGCCGATAATGAAATGGTCGGGCCATCCCTAATCTGATAGCAGGACCTACAGGATGGGTGCTGATGCGACGAAGTGAAAAGTAGATGGAACAAAGAGCTGGTGGAGCTAATGAAATTTGACACCCTAGAGCGATCCAGGACGCCATCACAAGGACACCAGCGGGAATGTAGGCTCCCCCGCCAATGACGACAAAGTAGCACAACCAAGCTGCAATGTACGTCGTGACATACAAGCAGACCTCATGAAGAGACACAAAAAGAACAGAGTGGTCTGGCCGGTTGTGAAAATAGTCACACCAGACCTGGAAGTCACGTGGCTGTCGTTATTCTTGGCAAGCTGATCATGTGTGGATAATAGGTCCAGCAAGAACTCAGGGAACTGGCAAAGGGAGGGGTCTAGTGCGTGTTATGGTGGGATAAATTCTTCATATAAGTGTCCATCCAGTGGGAGACCAGCCATTTGACACATGTCAAGGAGTGTAATAGTGCGTTCACCACATGAGAATAGAAATGTGTTGGTTTCTGGATCCCATTTTTCTAACAGAGATCTTGGCAAGGCAGGGGAATGAACCTTCACCTATCCCTTTTAGGGAAAAAGAATGATTCCGTAAAATGTTTGTCTCCCATTAATTATAGCCTGATGGACGGGGCATATACTCAATATCATTGCGTTCCCAACTCCGACCTTTGGATACCATCCTAGTACCAAGACATAAAGCTGTATCAATTCGCAGTGAAGCAGCCAATGGGTAGTATGACTAAGGTAGTTTGGACTGTCTCGCTCGCCAACCGCGAGGGCAGTAGTCGAGTTCACCCTTTCGTATACTTATACCTTTAACTATGGGACAGTCTTGGTCATCGGAGCTAGGTTCGTATAGTTTTCGTTGCTTGGCTAGCTCGACAAGGGATAGTCAATGTGAGGGAACCGTGGGCGAATTCTGCGCCATCTCTATACAAAAAAATATACATATGTCAGTACAGGTACAAGTCATGTTCAAAACAGCAAAATAAATGAACCATGGTAAATGAATGAAAATTTTACCATGAAGGCGATAGTCTGAGCGAAGCCAGCCCTTGATGAAAGGAAAGGATTTGCACTCTATGAAAAAAATGATGATGATTATTAGTGCTAAAAATTATGCAAAGGTCAAATATCAGCAAAATGAATTATCCTCCAAAAAAGAGGTACGTGCATAAAGCTCAATCTTGGATTTCTGGAATTTCAACTTTGAAAGGGTTGATAGATGCAAAACTTTGAAAAGTTGATATATGCAAAACTTTGAAATAATTGTTAATCCTTGCATCAAATAAAGGGGGGTTTCATTGATCTCGCAGTTTGTACGTCGGACCAAGTTCATATAAGCTTGCCAGCACGCCAACCGTGAGAAAGATATATGTGTGTAGCTTTAAAATGAGCATCTTATGTATATGAAAAAAGCATTGATCTCACAATTTGTACGTCGGACCAAGTTCATATAAACTTGCCGGCACGCCAACTGTGAGGAAGATATACATTTGCATCTTTAAACGACCATCTTTTAAATAAATAAATAAAGCATTGATCTCATAGTTTGTACATCGGACCAAGTTCATATAAACTTGTCGGGATGCCAATTGTGAGGAAGATATACGTTTGCATCTTTAAACGCATCTTTTAAATAAATAAAATATTAATCTCATAGTTTGTACGTCGGGCCAGTTTCATATAAACTTGTCTGCACGCCAACTATGAATAAGATATACATTTGCATCTTTAAACGACCATCTTTTAAATAAATAAAATATTAATCTCATAGTTTGTACGTCGGGCCAATTTCATATAAACTTGTCTGCACACCAACTATGAAAAAGATATACGTGTGATCTTTAAACGTGCATCTTATATAAACTTGGAATGAGTTATAATTCCCGCATGAAATAAAGGGGAGTTTCATTGATTGTATGACAGATCTCACAGTTTGTACGTCGGGCCAAGTTCATATCAACTTGCCGGCACGCCAACTGTGAAAAAAATATACCTTTGATCTTTAAAACGAGCATTTTAAATATTAGAAAAATGATCTCTACAATTATACGTCGGACCAAGTTCGTATATAACTTGCTGGCACGTCATTGCGAGACCAAAATTTCTACATATATACTGGACAAGATGCACAGTCATTCGTGTCCTAAAGGTAGGCTACGTGCATGGATTCGTCTATAGTTTATTCATCCAATCTTTGATGCTGGTATATGTATAAGGAGAAAAAGGACAGTAGGTATAGTACCTAAGCAAAGATCAGGTACATGTCCGAGATCAAAACAAAGTTGCTCCCTCAGGTTGTGCCCAAACCTATCTGCAATATCAGAGGATCAAAATAAAGGGGCAGTTAGACTTAAATCATATACGTACTTGTCTATCTAGAAGAACTAATCACAAACTTACCAGCATCAGATCTATGCTTCAGTGGTAGATGCTAAACTTATGCACACAAAGAAAGGAAAGGGAGTCAGTGATGAGAATCATCCGACGAAATGATGGAAAAGACAATCAATAAGGACACATCGATGCATATCTCACAGCCGAAGAAGAACAGGTCAAGCAGAAATTGGATCTGGACTTGGTGGTGGAGGCCATGTGCCCAGGGTAGACTACAGGAAGAAGCTATATAATATAAAGATAAAAGTGTGCGCTCCGGCCGGACCGTAACTACTTGAAACAAAAGTCCAAGATTGAATCCTTATCCAATGACGGGCTAACAAACTTTCAAAAGAAAATTGTGTGGGTTGGGCTAGATAATATCTATCCAAATGTTTTAAGTAGAATAAGTGTGCTGCCAGCGCTAAAACAAATACTCCGGACACACGCATGAAGCGGAATATGTCAACAAATTTTTGTCCACATATATTTTCGAGTTCTGAAAGCGGTTTAGAGAAATATTCGAGTCACTTTCAGAACTCGAGGGGCATCTGTTGAAAGTAAAACTATATAAATTATAAGAAAATCAAAGAAATATTCGATTTGCTTCCAGAACTCGACGGGCATCTGTTGACACGAGATTTCGCCGAAATGAAATACGGAGTGATATCTATTATCAAAATATGATAAAGTCAAATTATATTAAAAAAATGGTGAATTGTCGAATAGACCGAGGAAATGACTATGGTGTATTTTGGGTCGCTCCGTATGAAATAGCGGTCGCAAAAAATAAATAAATAAAGAAAGTGCCACTTATAGCTGCAAAATTCATTTAGCCTGTGAAATTATAATTAGCACGCACGCATGCCGCCAATGACGGTAGGTGCCCGATGTCAACAATAAATCCACAAACAAAAGAAGAAGGTCTCACCGAGCCTTCTCAGAGCTCAGATGAATCCGGTCGTCTGTTTCATTCACTTGATGGCGTTTTGGCTGTCGTTAGATCTGAGAGTAGCACTATAGGAATGAATAGTTAACTCTTGTTTGTGCCACCGCGTGTAATTCCAATGCCCCACCGATGGCATTTTCGTCATTTCATCTATTGGCGTATAAAAGAAACCGGCTCCAGCAAAGACCTAGTTGTCTGCCTCCTCCAGCACTCGCACCCCCTCCCCACTTCCCGTCCACGGCTACCCACCCTCTTCCTCCCGCCCCTCGTGCTGCCATCTTTGCCTCCTCCCCCTTTTGGTCGCTAGCTTTGCTCCTACCCTCTTGCCGCTCGTCCTCCTCATCCCACTTCCCATCCCCGTCGCGCTTACCTCCTTCTCCCCACGAAATCGCAAGCGACCCTTCCTTGTGACCCGCTCGCGGTCATGAAAGGCGGTGGAGCCAGGAACGGCGGGGACGGTAGGTTGATGCGGATGCGGCTACGGCTCCCCTGGTGCTCGTCTCTTGCTCCCTCTTCTCACGACTTCTTCGGCTCCCTCCTCTTGGCCTACTTAACATGGCCGGTGGTGGCGGCGATGGATGTGGGGATCATGAACAACACCCTATAGAGAGGATTGACGACGGCATGGGGTGGCTGCTCTGGCTATTGTTGTTGCTTGGGGCTCAGGGTCAGTGTCTGCGTGCTGATCTTAGCACCCCTGGCCTTCCTCGTGCAAATCCTAGGCTTCCGGTGTGGATTGGTGGCAGCGGCGAAGGGAGGAGACGTGAACTGGGATGGGGTGGGCTGAAGGGAGGCTCCACATGGTGAGGGGTGGCAAAGATCTCTTCCTCTCTATACTCTAGCTTCCACTCCACACTCATAACCTATTCTTTCTTCCTCTTATCTCTATTTCACTTTGTGCTTACTCTATTGTGCTTGATTGCTTGCTATTTGCATTGAACATCAATGAATGCCACTTTAGCAGCAGGGAGTAGCAGCAGTAGGTCGGCTCGTCACAATTGCAAATTTCTTTGTTATTTTGTACTATTATAAGCAATGAATCTTCCAGATGACCTTGCTAATTTTGGAACCTGCAGTGCCATATTTAGTTGCACTTTGTTTACAATCTCTCTCTCTCTCTCTCTCTCTCTCTGTGTGTGTGTGTGTGTGTGTGCGCGTATGTGATGTTCACCATGGCTTAATTTTGTTATCCAGATTGGAATTGGCCTGAAGAATGATGTAGACTTAATAGTTGACTGTTTTACTTGTTGTTAATGCCATTTCCACATATATATGTCGTTGTTCTAGCTATTAGCATTATGGTGGCATACTTCTCTATGTTATTTCTATTTGCAATGTTTCCCATTGGATGGTAGTGATGTATGTATCCAATTCTGGTATATTTTATATCAACATATTTTTATTTACAATGCCATTTTTCTATAATCCTGGCTGAACATAGAAATAAGACACCAGTAGAATTCTATCATATATCCAATATTGAATGCATATATAAAGAAGACTTATCTGTTCACATAACTCTCAAATGTTTGGGTTATTCAATCGGTTTCAAATAAGTATGGACAAGAATTGTGCTGCTTGCACTGTGCTTGGGGTTCAGATATTTTGCCTGAATCTCGTCGTGCCCCTCTAGACTTATTTATCCATGTCGTTGACCGCCTCTGTTGTGATAGCTCTTTAACAAAGTGGTCACATTCCACAGGTAGAAGAACCTGTAGTACTATGAAGTTTTCGCCAATAGCAACTACAACTTTGAGAAGCCCTTCCTTTACCTTGCATGGAAGCTGGTTAGGTAATTGTCTCCCTCCCACATTGGTTTATTTTTCTCGTGACATCACACCAAATAAGCCTCTTAGGCTTTTATATTGATTATAGTTTAATGTCTTCAACGGTGACAATGATGCCAACATTGATTTCTTTGAACCAGAGGCCCTTAAGCACACATCTCACACTAGTTGGTCCATGGTGGTGGTTAGGGTTTGGTGCCAGGGTCATTTCTGGGTATGTGGTTGTTGTTCCTTCGGAATTGGACGGCCTACCTCGTGGGTATCCATCTCAGGTGCTCTTCTTCGCTGTCCACTCAATGTTCCACATGCCCTGCAGTTAACAATCATTCTATCTTTTTAGGAGTCTTGATGTGCTATTTTCTTCAAAATGGATGATTTGTTTATGCATGTTTGATAATCTACTTTGAAATGTACGACTGACTGCTTATTAGATTTGATTATACATGTGTTGATTCGCTGTTTGAATTATACGAGTGCCTGCTTATTAGCCCTAGAAAATAAATGGCTTCGATGGGTGCATGTGTGGTCAAGGGAAGGTTTGGATCATGCATGTACTTACACTGTGTTATTTGATGTTGATTTGTAGCACATGCTGACATTACTTAACATCTTAGGTGGATGTTCTTGACCAGAAGAAGGCATGGACGCCATCAACCTCGCCCGCTTCTGCACAACGCAGGCATAGCGAATCATCCTCCCTTCTAAATTGTTTCCATATGATTGGATGAACACCCGTAGTTCGGTTTGGGCTCGGGCAGTGTGTGTTCTTCTCGAATGCTTACTCTTGATGCTTTGTATGATTCAACATCGATATTTTGTTCCTATTGATTTACAAGTTAAAATAATAAAACTTTAGTTATCAAGGGTGTATAATATCTTGGAAGCTTAGTGTTGTAATTGAATGTTCTTCTGCGTTCAGCTAAAATGTTCATCCGCACTGATTTATTTTTAGTTGAGGATGAAGGAGCAACATGCGCATAGTATTTGTATGAGGATAAGTTTGTTTTGTCGTCACAAGCTCATTCAGCATCAGATGGTCTATTTTAGTATTGCTGGTTCATATTGTTAAGGACGTGTCTATTTTCTCAGTGTTCATATATCCTTAAGCTCCTATCTGATTAAGGACGTGTTTCTCTTGGTGCTACATGTCCATGCTAATTGATCTTTCTTGGCAGGCGGAGACTCCTCTCATGCCCTGGACTTTAATTTAGGTAGACTAGAAGGGTCACCCTTCTGATGACTCCGGTCATGCCCATCTAGAAACAAGAACCGTCACAACCACCGTGTGTTCTCAGAGTTTAGCAACATCCGGCCATCCTTTGTGTTTGCTTGGTGTGTTTCTGACCGTCGGACCTCGCGCGTGGACGATCTGGGCCACCGGATAAAAAATGGCGCTATAGCAATGAATAGTTACCACTCGTCCGTGCCACCCCGTGTAATTCTAGTGCCCCGCTGATGGCACTGTAGCCGGCCAGTCAGAAGCCATTCTTTTTAGGGCGATGATGATTAACTGTGGCTGAAATAAGTGTGCCTTTGATCAATTGAGGCACCTGTGGGCATGAAGTTGGATCCTCCCTATTGTCTCTAGAATCCTTTTTGATCTTCTGATACCTGTTGTTCTGTCCTTGGATAGTCATTCTTGTTGAGTGATAACCAGGGCAGCTCCATTGTGTAAACAGATTGATCTGGTGATAAGAGATGCTGGGGGTAGGTTATATGATCAAGGAAAGGCCAATCTGAGCCCACTATGAAATGAACCCTGCACCCTTTTTATTTGTATTTAAAGGTGTTGCTTATTTATGCTCCAGTGTTTATAGTCGTCTTATGTAAATATTTATTCTCTCTCATACATTTATTGCATTTAAGTTGTTCTTGATCTTTTGTTGTTTGTTGTTGGTACTTGATTTAATATGGTTAAGAGTAAGTTGCACTTTGTTATACTAGAAAGACTCGCTTCCAGCAAGTTAACGGTTGAATGTCTTGTTTTAATTCGGTGTGATGCTACTTTCCACAAGTTACCAGTTGCAGCTATTTTTTCTTACATGTACAAATAATAATGCTACATGATTTTTAGTGTTTTTTTGCAGATAATGTTGGATTGTTCATGTAAAGGGTGTCTGAGGTAGCATGTCTCATGTTTTTTTTCTTTATCCATAGACATTTTTTTGACTAATGTGATTAAGTTGCTGGGTTAATCCGAGCCATTGAGCAGCCATTTCATTTTGTCTTCTATACTTTGTGCTGAAGCTTTCCACAATTCTGTTTGTCACCCCTACATTTTATTGGATCACACATCAGACTAAATGTAGTGAATTTTGAAGGATGTATGTTTAGATAGCTTCGCAATTTATTTCCTTGCTAAGTAACCGTTTGGGGTTATTTTGTTTTGTTGCTACCTTCTGGACGGCGGGCGGGTGGGCGGATCTGTGGACGGCATCATCAAAACCATATTGTGATGGTCTAATCTCGAGGTGAAAATACTCTCTTTGCCTTTCATTTATTTTAGTTTAATATGAAGGAAATATTCCCTAAAGGCAATAATAAATTTGTTATTTTATATTTCCTTATTTCATGATAAAATTTATTATTCATGCTAGAATTGTATTAACCGAAAACTTGATACATCAGCGAATACATAGACAAAATACTGTGTCCATAGTAAGCCTCTACTAGACTAGCTCGCTAATCAAAGATGGTTAAGTTTACTAACCATACACATGTGTGGTCATTTGATGAACATGATCACATAATTAGTAGAATGATGTGATGGACAAGACCCATTCGTTAGCTTAGCATTATGATCATTCAGTTTTATTGCTATTGCTTTCTTCATGTCAAATACATATTCCTCCTAATATGAGATTATGCAACTCTCAGATACCGGCGGAATGCCTTGTGTGCTATAAAACGTCACAACATAACTGGGTGATTATAAAGATGCTCTATAGGTATCTCCAAAGGTGTTTGTTAGGTTGGCATAGATCGAGATTAGGATTTGTCACTCCGAGTATCGAAGAGGTATCTCTGGGCCCTCTCGGTAATGCACATCATAAGAAGCCTTGCAAGCAAAGTGACTAATGATTTAGTTGTAGGATGATGTATTATGGAACGAGTAAAGAGACTTGCCGGTAACGAGATTGAACTAGGTATAAAGATATTGACGATCGAATCTCGGGCAAGTAACATACCAATGGACAAAGGGAATTACGTATGTTGTCATAATAGTTCGACCGATAAAGATCTTCATAGAATATGTAGGAGCCAATATGGGTATCCAGGTTCCGCTATTGGTTCTTGCCGGAGAGGTGTCTCGGTCATGTCGACATAGTTCTCGAACCCGTAGGGTCCGCACGCTTAACGTTCATTGACGCTAGAGTAGTATTGGAATATTTGATGAGTGGTAACCAAACGTTGTTTGGAGTCCCGGGTGAGATACCGAACATCACGAGGAGTCTCGAAATGGTCTAGAGGTAAAGATTTATATATGGTAAGTCATATTTTGGGTTCCGAAAAAGGGTGCAGTTATTTCGATATTGTATCAGGAAGCTTCCAGAAGGTTTCGGAGGATTCCGGAGGGGTCCGGAAGTCCACAAGTGGGTTCACCACAACCCAAGGGCTAGAATGGGCTGCGGAGAGGTGCCTTGGCCTTATTGGGTGTCGGTGGAAATGACACCTATGGGATCACAGAATCCCTACTACGGTTGCAGGGCGTGGGGTTGTGAGAAGATGATAGGCGTGTGCCGTAGGTGTCGCCATGAACTTGGCCAGTGTCGGGCGACCGAGGATTCCGTTGTAGGGCAAGGGGATCTAGGCCACATCAAAGACAATCCTCTCCGTCATGTAGTTCAATTTGCCTCCAAACGACGCAGGCAGCATAGTAGGGAATCTTGTGATCCCATAGGTGTCATTTCCAAGCCAACTCAGCGCATACCTATGTGGCCAGTGCCGGGTGGCCCAGGATCACAAGCTTCCAAGCTAACTCAGCGCCTGCCTACGTGGTGGCATGCAAATCTTCGTGAAGGCCCTACCACCATGCCACCTCAGCAGCCTGCTAGCCTACATGGAGCTAACCGCCTCGCTGGCCCGAGCACGTGTCAACGCAGGGCGAGGCGGCGGTAAAGCGAGGGGGACACCTTAGGGGCGCATTAAATGCGTCTTGTCCCCGTAATGGCTAAGCGATAAGCTTAGCCACAGTACACCGATGCTACCTCCTGCGTGACACTGTTACGATCCCCTTGACTATAAAAGGAGGCCCAAGACATACATGAGATGGATTCGGACCCTTGGACAAGTTACGCTCATTATAGCCGCCATGAACTTAGCCAATGCCGGGAGGCCGAGGATTCCGTTCTAGGGCAAGGGGATCTCGGCCACATCGAAGACATTCCTCTCCATCCTCTAGTTCAGCTCGCCTCCAAACGTCACGGGCAACATGACCTTTCCCTTCGGCTGGCTTCTCCCCGGGTTGACCCCATGAAACGTGCCCGTCTGCTCGAGGTCTCCATCAGGGATCTGCAGCCTCTTGATCACAACAGGCGAGATCAAGTTCAGGCCGGCCCCGCCATCAACTAGCATCTTTGTCACCTTGAGGTTGCGGATCGTTGGTGAAAACAACAACGACAAGCACCCGACAGCAGTAGTGCGATCAGGGTGGTCCTCGGTGTCGAAGATGATAGGCGTGCTGGTCCACTTCAGTGACTTCCGTGCATCGAGTGATGGCTCCACCGCTATGATCTCACACGCCAACTGCTTGAGCTGGCGGTGAGATGTATGCAGCGAGGCGCCACCATCGACACACATGGCCTCTGTAGCTTTCTGAAACTCGTGGTCGCCAGACTCGTCGTCCTCGTCATGATCATCACCTTCCTGCTTATTGTTGCGGCCCGGGGTGGACCTCTCTTGCTGGTTATCCTTGCCACTGCGGCCTCCTTGGCCGCAACACTTCTTGCCGTATCCTTCGGCACCGTCTTGGCCCTTCTCCTTGTCCCGCCTTTCATATTTAGCTTTCTGCTTCTCGGCAAGCAGCTCAACTTATCGGCAGTTCTGGAGGTCGTGGCCTTCGGTGCGGTGGATCTTGCAATATTGCTTGTCGGAGCCCCTTGGCTTGTCGGCAGCCGCCAAGGCCCGGCAAGCGGCACAGCCGGCAACCTCCTTGCCGGGGTCGCTCGCCTTGGCCTTCTTGGCGGTGCCGGTGTCTTCGGACCCCTCGACAACAAATACAGTATTGCCCTTGCGCTTCCTGTTACGGCGCCGACCTCTCTTCGTCGGGGCAGCGACATCGTCGTCCGTAGAGTCGGTTTCCGCGTCAGCATCCTCGCCAGGGTACTTCCTCCCCTCTTCATCCCGAGCGCACCGATCGGCCAGAACATAAAGCTCGGCCACATCCTTGACCTTGTTCATCGCCAGCTCCTCACGCATCTTGTAGTTGCGTACATTCCGGTGGAATGCATTAATCATGGTGGCGGGATGAACGCCTGGGATGTTATACTGCACTCGGCTGAACCTTTGGATGTACTTGCGCAGGCTTTCTCCTTCCTTCTAGGGGATGATGTGCAAATCGCTCGCCTGGCCATGAGCTTGATGGCCTCCGATGAAGGCGCCAACAAACTCATGACACAGATTCGACCAAGAAGAGATGGAATCCCCCAGCAAGTGCATCAACCATGACATAACATTGGGCTTGAGAGCCAACGAGAAGTAATTTGCAAGCACCTTATCGTCGCGGGCCCCAGCAGCTTGCATCGCGATGGTGTAGATGCTGAGGAACTCTGATGGATGAGTCTTGCCGTTGTACTTCTCGCCGACGTCGGGCTTGAACGTGCGGTGGGAGGGCCACTGGAACTGCCATAGCTCACGGGTGAAGGCCAGACAACCCACCTCGTAGGATAGGCCAGCATAGCCTCCCGGTGTTGGGTGGTCCATATTGGGCCCTGCCCGCCTGTCTGACTGGTGGCGAGCATCACGCCAACGCTCGATGGTGGTTCGAGCATCTTCAATGGCTCGCTCTCGAAGAACTTGACATTGGTCGTGGTGGGTCCGTGGATCGGACGATGCTATGAAGATATCATCATGAGCGTCATAGCGACGGATCGACACCTGCGGCGGCTGGCGTGGAGGAGGAGAATGCACCATGGCTGCATCGCTCCCGGCCCGTCCACCTCTAGCATGCGGTGCCTCAACGGAGTGACAGCCTATGGGCCCCGCTGGTCGCGGCTCATCTTTATTGGCCATGCTGATGAGGCTCCGGACAGTGGCTCTCCACTCGTCGAGCCTCTCCGCATCATGAGGAAAGTCAAGGAGCAGCTGCATGCGCGCCAGAGCTTCTGCTGGTGTGGGTAGCGGCGAAAGCTGCATGGACCATGACGTGCTTCGACTTCTAAGTATGTTAGAAGGAGCTCTATCACGGCCCTGTGGTTGTCCGCCATTTTTGCCAACACCTCGGCGGGCATGCTGGCATCCTTCGTCCCATGAAGGACGCGCGGGACTATTCCCAGGGCGGTGCGTAGGGTCACCAGTGGGGTGGCGCTACTCATCATGCACAACTTGGGAAGAACGCGCCGTGGGCGCCGGTGTTGATGTCTTTGAGGCGGCCGCTTCGCCATCGGGCGGCACGGCGATGCCCCTGGAGGGCCCCGCACCTCCTACGGGGGGCCCAACTCCCTCTCCGGTAATGACGCCACTCGCCAGGCCCGGAGTGCCAGGTTGATGTGGATGTTCGCGGGCCGCGACACAGGTCCTTTCCGCGACAGGCCCGCTACAGGTCCGCACCGGTACAAGCAGTCCGGTTCCGGACGAACCGATCGCCGTGGTCGTTTTCCTCTTGGGGGCCATGGCGACGGAGAGCTGTTCTACTAACTGCTAAACCGGATTCTCACAACTGCGTCCCCTACCTGGTGCACCAAAGATGTCGGTGGAAACGACACTTATAGGATCACAAGAATCCCTACTACGGTTGCAGGGCGCTGGGTCGTGAGAAGAGCGGGATCAGCAGTTAGCACAAGCACACGGGTCGTTTACCCAGGTTCGGGACGCAAGGATGCGTAATACCCTAGTCCTGCTTTGGTGTGTATATTAGTGTTCTTGGAGTTCTTGAGCTAGCTACATTGAGCATAACTTGTCCAAGGGTCCGAATCCTTCTCCTGGATGCCTTGGGCCTCCTTTTATAGTCAAGGGGATCTCCATAGTGGCACGCAGGAGGTGGCATCAGTGTACTATGGCTAAACTTATCGCCTAGCCATTATGGGACAAGACGCATTTAATGCGCCCCTTAGGTGTCCCCCTCGCTTTACCGCCGCCTCGCCGTGCATCGACATGCGCTCGAGCTAGCGAGGCGGTTAGCGCCATGTAGGCTGGCAGGCTGCTGAGGTGGCATGGTGGTAGGGCCTTCATGAAGATTTGCATGCCACCACGTAGGCATGCGCTGAGTTGGCTTGGAAGCCTCACATCGACATGCAGGTGCCTGCGTAGTTGGTGGGCTCGCAACTGCATGGGAGCGGTGGTGGAAACTTGGCTAGTGCGGGCCTGGCTGTGGCCCCGCGGATGTCCTTGGCAAGGGCCTTGCCGAGCTCCGGCAAGGGTCTTGCTGTGACGTTGCGGTCGTCCCCGACAAGGATCTTGCCGGGGGTCTTGTGGGCTTCCTCGGCAAGGATCTCGTCGAGGTTCATCGTCTTCTAATCCCCTTCTGATTTGGAGTGTTTCTTGTCTTCAGAAAGATCTGCATGCCATCATGGAGGCGCCTCCCGAGCCTTGGTCCCAACGTGGTTAGTGGCGTTGGTAAACCTGGGGCTCAAGGGTGGCGCTCCCTGCTGGTGTTGGGTAAGCTGCCTCGGCAAGGTCCTTGCCAGGGCCATGGAGGTCGCCCCGGCAAGGGTCTTGCCAGGGGAAACCACCTCGCCTTCTTGCTCTTTGCGTCTTGGCGTTGCTTTGACCGTCTTGTGGCTTTGATTTCCTGTCCCTGCCCTGCTTAAGTGTGGCCGCAGGTGTCACGTCCAATATGCGACCCTATCCAAAAGGAACTCGAAGGTCCCACCAAGGATAGACCCGCATATTGAAACACTTTTGCAAGGTGGATATCATTACATCAACATTACATAATAGATGGGGATACATACAAGAGGCATACAATGCCACACGAATACAACATCATCTTACAAGAGATCAACATCCGACTACGGATGGAACACAAACAGAAACTCAAACGACATCCACCCTGCTAGCCCAGGCTGCCGACCTGGAACCTATCCCCTGATCGAAGAAGAAGCAGAAGAACAACTCCAAAACAAGCAAACATCGCTCTCGCATCATGACCGTCGCATAACCTGCACCTGCAACTGTTGTTGTAGTAATCTGTGAGCCACGAGGACTCAGCAATCCCATTACCATGGGTATCAAGACTAGCAAAGCTTAAAGGGAAAGGAAGGGGTAAAGTGGTGAGGCTGCAGCAGCGACTAAGCATATATGGTGGCTAACATACGCAAATAAGAGCGAGAAGAGAGCAAGCGGAACGGTCGTGAGGCTAGCAATGATCAATAAGTGATCCTGAACTCCTACTTACGTCAAACATAACCCAAAAACCGTGTTCACTTCCCGGACTCCGCGAAAAGAGACCATCACGGCTACACACGCGGTTGATGCGTTTTAATTCGGATCTGGTGTCAAGTTATCTACAACCGGACATTAACAAATTCCCATCTGCCTATAACCGCAGGCACGACTTTCGAAAGATTATACCCTGCAGGGGTGTCCCAACTTAGCCCATGATAAGCTCTCACGATCAACGAAGGATATACCTTCTCCCAGGAAGACCCGATCAGACTCGGAATCCCGGTTTACAAGACATTTCGACAATGGTAAAACAAGACCAGGAAAGCCGCCCGAATGTGCCGACAAATCCTGATAGGAGCTGCACATATCTCGTTCTCAGGGCACACCGGATTGTCCAAACTTCTGGTAGGCCAACCCAGAGTTGCCCCTGGTGGTCACCAGCGGCTGACAGGTTGGACCAACACTCACGATGAGCACTGGCCCGGGGGGGGATAAAATAAAGATGACCCTTGAGAGCGCGACTCCCGAGGGAAAAAGGGCTAGGTGAGGCAAATGTAAAACCAAGGTTGGGCCTTGCTGGAGGAGTTTTATTCAAAGCGAACTATCGAGGGGGTCCCATAAATCACCCGACCGCGTAAGGAACGCAAAATCCGGGAACATAACACCAGTATGACGGAAACTAGGGCGGCGAGAGTGGAACAAAACACCAGGCATAAGGCCGAGTCTTCCACCCTTTACCAAGTATATAGATGCATTAATAATATAAGAGATAGTGTGATATCCCAACCAAAATCCTATCCACCATGGAGAAATCTTCAACTTCACCTGCAACTAGCAACGCTATAAGAGGGGCTGAGCAAAGCGGTAATATAGCCAAACAACGGTTTGCTAGGAGGGGTGTCAAAGGTTAGAGGTTCATGGCAATTTGGGATGGCTTGAAGAGAAAAAGATAGGTAACGCAGCATAGCGATAGAACGAAGCAACTAGCATAGCAATGATAGTAGTGAGATCCAGGGTAGCGGTCATCTTGCCTGAAATCCTGTAAGGTAGAAGAACGAGTCCATGAAGAAGATGAAGCCACGAAGATGAACCAAGCATAGACGAACGAATCCTCACGATCGCAACGAAACGGGAACTATCGAGAAGAAGCACACAACATAGTAAACACACCACACATAGACAAGACATGATGTACAACAAGCATGATGCGTGACAAAGCTACATGAATCTACTCATGGCAAGAGATGATGCAACCAAGAGCAACACATCAAGGCAAGTTTAAATGAGGCCGGGAGCAACATATAACAATTTGGGTAAGTCCTCATATGCAAATTTCGAAGTTGGTCCATATCTGAATAAACCTTATGTTCAAGTTGTTAAACAGCAAGTTAAGATGCACCAAGATGATCTACACGAGATTCTAGTCAAGTTACATATAAAGTTCATTAGATTTGGAGCTACGACCTAGAAGATATGAGCAACACAAGTTAAACATGGCATTGATGCAAAATGCACCCAAACATCAAGCAAACACCTCAAAACATGGATGCAACAAGATAATATGAAACTACATGAAAAATCAAGCAAGTTTCATATAGAGCACACTCAAAATGGAGCAATGGTTCAACACACACACATGAAACAAGTTATAGCAACAATCTGTCCAAAACAGCAACTAGGCATCTTGCAAGCATCAAAACAACATGTTACAGCATCTCAACAAGAAAACAAAAGGCATGGACATGATTTACAGGTAAAGCATTACAAAACATGAACACTGAGCTATCTCCAGAAATCACTAGAACATGCTCAAACACACATGGTAAGATTGCAAATAATATCAGTTTCAGACTTTGCAGAAAATAACATCAGGTTGCAATGTTCAGAGCTATCAAACAACATGTTACAGGAACTTAACATGGCAAACAAAGGCATGGCATGATACTACTAAATGCATAGATCAAATGTCCTTTAGTGACCATAAGCCAAAAAGGATCAGAAGAAATGAAGCTGAGCATGGCAATAGCAAGTTATATTACAGATTCAAACATGGCAGAAACAGAATTATGGAAGGCATGTAAATGAGCTTGTGCAACTCACTACAGAGCAAAACATGGCATGGCAAGGCAACCAACAGTAAGAAGACATATTTATGAAGCTGAGCATGGCAATAGCAAGTCCATAGCATGCAAGGATCAACTACAACAAGCTGGGCAAAATTGAATAACATGTAAACAATCTGCCAGGAAACATTTTGAAGCAAAAGTAGAGCACGAAAATAACATGCTAGACTACTCGATAATTGCAACCAAGGGCAGGAATGGATAGAGCATAACCACATGTTCAAAACATCCTTACTAAAGTATCTCAAAATATTCATGGATATCTCTGTAGCATCATGTTTACATGGCATCAAAATAACAGCAGAACAGGGACTAAAATCAGCAACATCACGATGCCTAGTTTGCATAATTATGCTAGTCAACACATTGATCACAGAAATACATGGTAAGCACCTCTGTAAAGAAGACATAGCATAGATCAAAACACATGTAGACATCAACCTGATAGGATGCACACATCAATCATGGCAAAAATGACAAAAGAGCTACTTCTGTTAACATACAGCAGAAAACATTATGAAGCACTCTTGCAACGATGATTCCGGCATCTAGATGACATGAAATGAAGATGGTGCGATGGAATGAAATGATGTACTCGTTGAGTCGAACAATTTGACATATTACACGCACGAAATGGAGCTACGGATGCATAGATACAATGTGATGAACATGGCATAAAAATATCAGCAGATCCTGGGACTTAGTGGATTTTACCTCCACGGAAATCAACGCGGGACAAAGCGGAGTGGGACGGCGCGGTGTGGGACGGATCTGGCCGTTTGGTTGGAGGGATCGGTGGATCTCGTCCACCCCGACGAGATCTCACCGGTGTTGGCCGGAGTTGCGCCGGAGACGGAGAAGGGGGCGTTGCCGGGGTCGGAGGAGCGGGATCCGGCCGAATCCGGGTCGGCGAGCTAGGGGCGGCGGAGGAGCAGAGCTCCGGCGGCACACGGCATGGAGGCGGCCAGGAGGCGAGGCACTCCGGCGGCGGAGCGGTGCGGCGGAGCGGCACGGCGGCGCCTGGAGCAACCGGCGGCGGGGCGGGGCGCGAAGGGCGACGAGGCGACGGGGGTGGCGCCGGTGGCCGGAGACGCGTGCGGGCGGCGCGACAGCGGCGGGGAGCACGGACGGAGGCGCGGGCACGAGGGACCGGGCGAGCGGCGGCGCGGGAGGGCCGGAGGCGCGGGGGCGCGCGCGGGCCCGGGCGGGCCTGCCCTGTGCTCGCGGGCCGGCGGGAGGCGCGGGGCAGCGGCGGGACAGGTGGCGCGATGCCACTGGCCCGAAGCGGCGGCGGGGTAACGTGGCAGCCTGTGGTTGGCTGGGGCGACGTGGCTGCGGGGCGGTGGACGTGTCCGGCCGCCGGGCGGACATGTCCGGCGGCGCGAGGATGAAAAAGGCTAGGGTTGCAGCGCGAATTTCAGAGGGGGAGGTGTTTATATAGGTAGAGGGAGCTAGGAGACTCCAAATGAGGAGCAGTTTCCGGCCACGCGATCGTGATCGAACGACCGAGAGCATGGAGGGGAGTTTGCTGGGTTTTGGGCCACTTTGGAGAGGTGTTGGTCTGCAAAGAGAAGGAGGCTTTACGGTTACCCGGTTAACCTTTGGAGTATCAAACGACCTCCAAATGGCACGAAACTTGACAGGCGGTCTACCGGTGCTATACCAAGGCCACTTGGCAAGCCTTGGGCCATTCCGAGAAAGTTTAACACCCACTCATGAAAAGAGAGAAGAGGGGGACGCCAGAGGACATAGGAGTGCCGGATTGCAAAACGGACAACGGGGAAAATGCTCGGATGCATGAGACGAACACGTATGCAAAATGAAATGCACATGATGACATGATAAAATGCAACACGCAAGCAAATGACATGGCAACGACAGCGAATAACTGGCAGACACCTGTGCATCGAATCCGGGGCGTTACAACACTCCTCCACTAACAAGAGATCTTGTCCCGAGATCTTAGGATCGAGACGGAAGGGAAAAAGGGATGAGGTGAAGCAAGAACTCCAGAGAAGAAGCAAAGAATTGATAGCACTCGAGAAAAAGAGAGGAACGACGAGAATGACGAGAATCGAAAGCTCACGGAATCAGATAGACTATGAAAGCACTCCGGTTAGAACAAGATAGGAAAGGAATAAGAATGGAAGAATTTAGGCAGCACTCCGGCTGAAAATGGAAGGAAAAGAACATGAACTTGAGAGGATGGAATGACACTTGATGAAGACATGACACAAAACCTCCGGAAAGAATTAAAAGAGTTGAATGAAAAGAATGGAGAAGAAAATGACAACTTGTGCCACGAATGAAATAGAAAGCAACCTTAATAGAAAATATTGAATAGAGTTGTTGAGAAAATTCAGCAACGAAAAGAATAAGTTTGTTGTGGTCTTATAGGTAACATCTCAAGATCATAAGGTGATAACCAGCCACAAACGGAGATGATTGGATAGCTGACAAGAACGAAGGAATGCAAAACTCCACCTCAAAAGAATATGGAGAATTAATTGCACTTCGAGATGTGAGAAGAAAAGATACTTGAACTCCTCCAACAAAATCTTGATGAACTCTTGAAGAATGAATTAAATCATGAAGAACCACCATGAAGAACTCCGTTGACAAAAGGATGGTGAGATAGAATGAAGGAAGAAAGAATAAGATGAGTCTTGCGGTGTTTTAGATGGAGGTTCCAACAAAATGGCCGAGGAAATTGAACTCCGGAAAAGAAAAGATGAAGACACTTGGAACTAGAATTTATTCACCAAGAACAAACTCCGAAGGAAGTGATTAATCACTTGGATGAAATAAGAATAAGATTTATTGTATGCTTATCCTTCATCAAATTAGATTGATGACAATCAATGGATTTTTCATACTACTTATTCTCGTTGAAAACGATTAAGGGGGGATATAGCGCAAAACTTGAGGAAGTCTTCATGAACTACCGGTAGGATTGGAAAGAACGAATGAATTGAAATGGTAAACAAGGAAAAAGAATCTTGAACGAACCACCGTAAGAATTCAAAAATGATTGATGAAAGAGAATGAAACACCGGGAAGAATCAGAAGAACAAATAAGCAAGAGGGGATTTAGATGCAAAAGGACAAAGAGAACATGAGCTGATTAAAGAATAGTTGAATGAAACACCGTGATAATTGGATAACGGTAGCTGAAATATGAGGATGAAGAATTCTTCTGGAATGATGGCCTCTGGTGAAAAAAAATGGGAAAACAACTCTTGAAATACTCCGGATGGGCAAGAAAAGAATATCTGATGGTTGGAATAATATGAGAGGATAATATGAAGCTAGAACCACAAATCTTTGAGAGAACGAACAAGATTTAGAGGAAAAACTCTTCTTCGATCTTCAAATGACGACGAGAAACACCACCAAAATTACTGAGATACTCCGGCAGAACGAAAAGCGAAGAGGTTGAGGCAACAAAGGAAAATGATTTGAAATCGATCTTGGAGAAGGCATGTGACTGATGAAATCCCTTCTTACATCACACTTTGAAAAGAATTTGAGAATAACTCCGGGTAATTAGAAGAGTCAGGTAAGATCCTGGGGAAAAACCTGTGGGTTAGGGCCCACTGAAGAGATAACACCGTTGAAAAGGATGTTGAACAGATATATGATGACCCAGAACAATTGAAATATTTGAATGAGGTGACAACCTCGAATTAATTGGAACATAGACGAATCTCCTGAGATGTCTTGAACACTCCAGAAGGATAAATTGGCGAGAGGAGAACGAGCAGGGAAAACACTTGATCGAAGGAAAAGAATATGATTAACCCGAAAAACTTGAATTGAATCCACCGGAAAAGAGATGAAGAATGTCCACCGAGACGAGAATTCACCGATTGAAATGATTGAGGGAAGACTGAAAACCTCCGTACGAATGAAAATTGATGCTCGAAAGAGACTGAGGCTCCGGGAAGAAGAGGGTGGGAGGGCGGGAAAACAAAGGAAACTTGGAAGGGGAAACCAACGAACAACTTGAAGAGAAAACTCCGGTTGAAATCATTGAGGAAAGAAAACAAAGGCTTCGCACGAGTAGGATGGATAGTCGATTACAGACTCTGATTCCAAGAAGAGAAGGGGAGGGCGGGTGCGAAAATAAGACAACTGAGGATTGAACTTGACAATGATGAAGAGACTCGAGTTAACTTGACGAGAAATGCACCGGATCAAAAGAGCTGAGAACCAACGATCGAAAAACCAACTGCGTGATCCTAAAGAAAGTTTGAAAGGGAAGAGGAGTAATTCAAAACACCTACGTCAAGACTCCTTAACAGAGCGACGAAGTGGCTGAGGAGTAAAAAGAATTCCTACTCTCCAGTATAACTAGACTCCGAAAACAGTTTTCTTCTAGACTCAACAACGGCCAAGCTACACGATCAATCAAGGGGGCTCCTAGGGTCGGTCGAGGCTCTGATACTAACTTGTCACGCCCAATATGCGATCCTATCCAAAAGGAACTCGAAGGTCCCACCAAGGATAGACCCGCATATTGAAACGCTTTTGCAAGGTGGATATCATTACATCAACATTACATAATAGATGGGGATAGATACAAGAGGCATACAATGCCACATGAATACAACATCATCTTACAAGAGATCAACATCCGACTACAGATGGAACACAAACAGAAACTCAAACGACATCCACCCTGCTAGCCCAGGCTGCCGACCTGGAACCTATCCCCTAATCGAAGAAGAAATAGAAGAAGAACTCCAAAACAAGCAAACATCGCTCTCGCGTCATGACCATCGCATAACCTGTACCTGCAACTGTTGTTGTAGTAATCTGTGAGCCACGAGGACTCAGCAATCCCATTACCATGGGTATTAAGACTAGCAAAGCTTAAAGGGAAAGGAAGGGGTAAAGTGGTGAGGCTGCAGCGGCGACTAAGCATATATGGTGGCTAACATACGCAAATAAGAGCGAGAAGAGAGCAAGCGGAACGGTTGTGAGGCTAGCAATGATCAAGAAGTGATCCTGAACTCCTACTTACGTCAAACATAACCCGAAAACCGTGTTCACTTCCCGGACTCCACCGAAAAGAGACCATCACGGCTACACACGTGGTTGATGCGTTTTAATTCGGGTCTAGTGTCAAGTTATCTACAACCGGACATTAACAAATTCCCATCTGCCTATAACCACAGGCACGGCTTTCGAAAGATTATACCCTGCAGGGGTGTCCGAAGTTAGCCCATGATAAGCTCTCGCAATCAACGAAGGATATACCTTCTCCCAGGAAGACCGGATCAGACTCGGAATCCCGGTTTACAAGACATTTCGACAATGGTAAAATAAGACCAGCAAAGCCACCCAAATGTGCCGACAAATCCTGATAGGAGCTGCACATATCTCGTTCTCAGGGCACACTGAATTGTCCAAACTTCCGGTAGGCCAGCCCAGAGTTGCCCCTGGTGGTAACCGGCGGCTGACAGGTTGGACCAACACTCACGACGAGCACTGGCCCGGGGGGGCGGATAAAATAAAGATGACCCTCGAGAGCGTGACTCCCAAGGGAAAAAGGGCTAGGTGAGGCAAATGTAAAACCAAGGTTGGGCCTTGCTGGAGGAGTTTTATTCAAAGCGAACTGTCGAGGGGGTCCCATAAATCACCCGACCGCGTAAGGAACGCAAAATCCAGGAACATAACACCGGTATGAAGGAAACTAGGGCGGCAAGAGTGGAACAAAACACCAGGCATAAGGCCGAGTCTTCCACCCTTTACCAAGTATATAGATGCATTAATAATATAAGAGATAGTGTGATATCCCAACCAAAATCCTGTCCACCATGGAGAAATCTTCAACTTCACCTACAACTAGCAACGCTATAAGAGGGCAGAGCAAAGCGGTAACATAGCCAAACAACGGTTTGCTAGGAGGGGTGTCAAAGGTCAGAGGTTCATGGCAATTTGGGATGGCTTGAAGAGCAAAAGATAGGTAACGCAGCATAGCGATAGAACGAAGCAACTAGCATAGCAATGATAGTAGTGAGATCCAGGGAAGCGGTCATCTTCCCTGAAATCCCGCAAGGAAGAAGAACGAGTCCATGAAGAATATGAAGCCACGAAGATGAACCAAGCGTAGACGAACGAATCCTCACGATCGCAACGAAACGGGAACTATCGAGAAGAAGCACACAACATAGTAAACACACCACACATAGACAAGACATGATGCACAACAAGCATGATGCATGACAAAGCTACATGAATCTACTCATGGCAAGAGATGATGCAACCAAGAGCAACACATCAAGGCAAGTTTAAATGAGTCCGGGAGCAACATATAACAATTTGGGTAAGTCCTCATATGCAAATTCAGAAGTTGGTCCAGATCTGAATAAACCTTATGTTCAAGTTGTTAAACAGCAAGTTAAGATGCACCAAGATGATCTACACGAGATTCTAGTCAAGTTACATATAAAGTTCATTAGATTTGGAGCTACGACCTAGAAGATATGAGCAACACAAGTTAAACATGGCATTGATGCAAAATGCACCCAAACATCAAGCAAACACCTCAAAACATGGATGCAACAAGATAATATGAAACTACATGCAAAATTAAGCAAGTTTCATATAGAGCACACTCAAAACGGAGCAACAGTTCAACACACACACATGAAACAAGTTATAGCAACAATCTGTCCAAAACAGCAAGTAGGCATCTTGCAAGCATCAAAACAACATGTTACATCATCTCAACAAGAAAACAAAAGGCATGGACATGATGTACAGGTAAAGCATTACAAAACATGAACACTGAGCTATCGCCAGAAATCACTAGCACATGCTCAAACACGCATGGTAAGATTGCATATAATATCAGTTTCAGACTTTGCAGAAAATAACATCAGGTTGCAATGTTCAGAGCTATCAAACAACATGTTACAGGAACTTAACATGGAAAACAAAGGCATGGAATGATACTACTAAATGCATAGATCAAATGTCCTTTAGTGACCATAAGCCAAAAAGGATCAGAAGAAATGATGGCACCCATGTAAACATAGCAAGTCATATTACAGATTCAAACATGGCAGAAACAGAATTATGAAGGCATGTAAATGAGCTTGTGCAACTCACTAAAGAGCAAAACATGGCATGGCAAGGCAACCAACAGTAAGAAGACATATTTATGAAGCTGAGCATGGCAATAGCAAGTCCATAGCATGCAAGGATCAACTACAACAAGCTTGGCAAAATTGAATAACATGTAAACAATCTGCCAGGAAACATTTTGAAGCAAAAGTAGAGCACAAAAATGATATTCTAGACTACTCCATAATTGCAACCAAGGGCAGGGATGGATATAGCATAACCATATGTTCAAAACATCCTTACTGAAGTATCTCAAAATATGCATGTATATCTCTGTAGCATCATGTTTACATGGCATCAAAATAACAGCAGAACAGGGACTAAAATCAGCAACATCACGATGCCTAGTTTGCATGCTTGTGCTAGTCACCACATTGATCACAAAAATACATGGTAAGCACCTCTGTGAAGACGACATAACATAGATCAAAACACATGTAGACATCAACCTCATAGGATGCACACATCAATCATGACAAAAATGACAAAAGAGCTAGTTCTGTTAACAGACAGCAGAAAACATTATGAAGCACTCTTGCAACAATGATTCTGGCATCTAGATGACATCAAATGAACATGGTGCAATGGAATGAAATGATTTACTCATTGAGACGAACAATTTTACATATTACACGCACGAAACGGAGCTACGGATGCAGAGATACAATGCGATGAACATGACATAAAAATATCAGCAGATCCGGGGACAGTGGATTTTACATCCGCGAAAGTCAACGTGGGACAAAGCGGAGCGGGACGGCGCGGTGCGGGACGGATCCAGCCGTTTGGTTGGAGGGATGGGTGGATCTCGTCCACCCCGACGAGATCTCACCGGAGTTGGCTGGAGTTGCGCCGGAGACGGAGAAGGGGGCGTTGCCGGGGTCGGAGGAGCGGGATCCGGCCGAATCCGGGTCGGCGAGCTAGGGGCGGCGGAGGAGCAGAGCTCCGGTGGCGCACGGCATGGAGGTGGCCGGGAGGCGAGGCACTCCGGCAGCGGAGCGGCGCGGCGGCGCCTGGGGCAACCGGCGGCGGGGCGGGGCGCGAAGTGCGACGAGGCGACGGGGTGGCGCCGGTGGCCGGAGACGCGCGCGGGCGGCGCGACGGCGGCGGGGAGCACGGACGGCGGCGCGAGCACGAGGGACTGGGCTGGCGGCGGCGCGGGAGGGCCTGAGGCGCGGGGGCGCGCGCGGGCCCGGGCGGGCTTGCCCTGGGCTCCCGGGCCGGTGGGAGGCGCGGGGCGGCGGCGGGACAGGTGGCGCGATGCCACTGGCCCAAAGCGGTAGCGGGGTGACGTGGCAGCCTGTGGTTGGCTGGAGCAACGTTGCTGCGGGGCGGTGGACGTGTCCGGCCACCGGGCGGACATGTCCGGCGGCGCGAGGATGAAAAAGGCTAGGGTTGCACCGCGAATTTCGGAGGGGGAGGTGTTTATATAGGTAGAGGGAGCTAGGAGACTCCAAATGAGGAGCGGTTTTCGGCCACGCGATCGTGATCGAACGACCGAGAGCATGGAGGGGAGTTTGCTGGGTTTTGGGCCACTTTGGAGAGGTGTTGGGCTGCAAAGAGAAGGAGGCTTTACGGTTACCCGGTTAACCGTTGGAGTATCAAACGACCTCCAAATGGCACGAAACTTGACAGGCGGTCTACCTATGCTATACCAAGGCCACTTGGCAAGCCTCGGGCCATTCCAAGAAAGTTTAACACCCACTCACGAAAAGAGAGAAGAGGAGGACGCCGGAGGACATAGGAGTGCCGGATTGCAAAGCGGACAACGGGGAAAATGCTCGGATGCATGAGACGAACACGTATGCAAAATGAAATGGACATGATGACATGATAAAATGCAACACGCAAGAAAATGACATGGCAACGACGGCGAATAACTGGCAGACACCTGGCGCATCGAATCTGGGGCGTTACAGCAGGCATGGCTCTGACTGCCCGTGGACAGGTAAAGGGGTACAAAGTAGTGCCCCTAGTTTTGTACACCGACATTGGGCTAGGCGCCCCAAGTCCTCAAAAGCCCATGTGGCTAGGGAAGTAAAAAAAGGAAGGAGTCCTATCAGGAAAAGGATTGGACTTGGAGTCCAAGTCCTCTCCCCATTAGCTGCGCCCTAGGGCTTGGAGGGGCTGTTTGCCACGCCCCTCCACCTATATATAGAGGGGGGCGCCCCAAGAGCACACACCAAGCCCTTGGTGCCCCCCTCTCTCCCATTACTCAATAGTTCCACCGCCTCATCTCGATGACGCTTAGCGAAGCACTGTCAATGCTCCACCACCAGCATCACCACCACGTCGTCATGTTGGTTATGATCCCATCTACTTCTCCTCTCCTGCTTGCTGGATCAAGAAGGAGGAGACGTCATCGAGCTGAACATGTGCAGAACTCGGAGGTGTCGTACGTTCGGTGCTTGATCGGTCAGAACGAGAAGAAGTTCGACTACATCAACCGCGTTGAAAAATGCTTCCACTTTCGGTCTACGAGGGTACATAGACACACTTTGCCCCTCTCGTTGCTATGCATCTCCTAGATAGATCTTGTGTGGGCGTTGGAATTTTTTTAAATTGCATGCTACGTTCCCCAACCATGGCATCCGAGCCAGGTCTATGCGTAGATGATATGCACGAGTAGAACACAAAGAGTTGCGGACGGTGATCGTCATACTTCTTACCACCAATGTCTTATTTTGATTCGGCGTTATTGTTGGATGAAGAGGCCCGGACCAACCTTACATGACCACGTTCATGAGACCGGTTCCATCGATAGACATGCAACTAGTTTTGCATAAAGGTGGCTGGTAGTTGTCTATTTCTCCAACTTTAGTTGAATAGAATTTGACTGCGCTTGGTCCTTGTTGAAGGTAAAAACAACAAACTTGATAAATCACCGTTGTGGTTTTATGCCGTAGGTAAGAATGGTTCTTGCTAGAAGCCCGTAGCAGCCACGTAAACTTGTAACAACAAAGTAGAGGACGTCTAACTTGTTTTTGCAGGGCATGCTTGTGATGTGATATGGTCAAGACATGACGTGGTATACGTTGTTGTATGAGATGATCATGTTTTGTAAAAGTTATCAGCAACTGGCAGGAGCCTTCTGGTCTTCTCTTTATTGTATGAAATTCAAATGCCATGTAAGTGCTTTACTTTATCACAAAGCGGTAGCGATATTTGTTGAAGCAATAGTTGGCGAGACGACCACGAAGCCACGATGGAGATCAAGGTGTCGAGCTGGTGATGATGGAGATCATGACGATGCTTTGGAGATGGAGATCAAAAGCACAAGATGATGATGGCCATATCATGTCACATATTTTGATTGCATGTGATGTTTATCTTTATGCATCTTATTTTGCTTAGTACAGCGGTAGCATTATAAGATGACCCCTTAACTAAATTTCAACGTATAAGTGTTCTCCTCGAGTATGCACCGTTGCGACAGTTCTTTATGCTGAGACACCACATAGTGATCGGGTGTGATAGGCAATACATTCACATACAACGGGTGCAAGACAGTTTCGCACATGCGGAATACTCGGGTTAAACTTTACGAGCCTAGCATTGATGCCAACTGGGTCTGTGATCTGAGGATTATCCTCATTGCTGCAGAGAATAGTTATGTCCTTACTGATGCACCCCTAGGTGAGAAACCAATTGCAGAAGCAGATGCAGACATTATGAATGTTTGGCAAGCTCGATATGATGACTACTTGATAGTTTAGTGCGCCATGCTTTACGGCTTAGAATTGGGGCTTCAAAGACATTTTGAATGCCACAGAGCATATGAGATGTTCCAAGAGTTGGTATTTCAGACTCATGCCTGTGTCAAGAGGTATGAGACCTCTGACAAGTACTTTGCCAACAAATGGAGGAGAGTAGCTCAGCTAGTGAGCATGTGTTCAGAATGTCTGGGCACTACAATCGCTTGAATCAAGTGGGAGTTAATCTTCCAGATAAGATAGTGATTGAAGGAGTTCTCTAGTCACTATCACCAAGCTACTAGAACTTTGTGATGAACTATAATATGCAAGGGATGACGAAAACGAATCCCGAGCTTTTCGCGATGCTGAAATCGGTGAAGGTAGAAATCAAGAAAAAGCATCAAGTGTTGGTGGTTAACAAGATCACTAGTTTCAAGAAAAAGAGCAAGGGAAAGAAAGGGAACTTCAAGAAGAATGGCAAGCAAGTTGTTACTCCCGTGAAGAAGCCCAAAGCTGGACCTAAGCCTGAAATTGAGTACTTCTACTACAAAGGAAATGGTAACTAGAAGCGGAACTACCCCAAATATTTGGTGGATAAGAAGGATGGCAAAGTAAACAAAGGTGTATTTGATATACATGTTGGAACACCATAGCTTAATGGTGTGTCCGAACGTCGTAATCGTACTTTATTAGATATGGTGTGATCTATGATGTCTCTTGCCAATTTACGACTATCGTTTTGGGGCTATGCATTAGAGACAGCTGCATTCACGTTAAATAGGGCGCCATCTAAATCCGTTGAGACGACACCATATGAACTGTGGTTTGGCAAGAAACCTAAGTTGTCGTTTCTTAAGGTTTAGGGCTGCGACACTTTTGCCAAAAGGCTTCAGCCTGATAAGATCCAACCCAAATCATAGAAGTGCGTCTTCATTGGATACACTAAGGAAAGAATTGGGTACACTTTCCATCATAGATCTGAAGGCAAGATCTTTGTTGCTAAGAATGGAACCTCTCTAGAGCAGGGGTTTCTCTCGAAAGAAGTGAGTGGGAGGAAAGTAGAACTTGATGAGGTAATTGTACCTTCTCTCAATTTGGAAAGTAGCTCATCCGAGAAATCCGTTCACGTGATGCCTACACCAACTAGAGAGGAGGCTAATGATAATGATAATGAAACTTCAGATCAAGTTACTACAGAACCTTGTAGGTCAACCAGAGCACGATCCGCACCAGAGTGGTACGGCAATCCTGTTCTAGAAGTCATGTTATTTGACCATGACGAACCTACGAACTATGAAGAAGCTATGATGAACCAAGATTCCGATAAATGGCTTGAGGCCATGGAATCTGAGATAGAACTACTGGAATCAGCTTCTTTGCCGGCCACCTTGGCGGACGGCAAAAGGCATACAAGGCTGACGGCAAAGACCTTTGTCGTCTGTCAGCTGACGGCAACAGGTCCGGCTGAATGGGCTACGGCAAAGGCTTCTTTGCTGTCAGCTGGTGGAGGACAAAGATGAAATGATCTTTACCATCAGCCGGCTGACGACAACGGTCCTGGACGGCACACGTGATAGCGTCCGGCTGTTAGGGGGCTAATGGTGAGCTTTGCCGTCAGCTGGCGAACGACAAAGTAACCAAATAGGACAGCCCCAGGTTGTACGGGGAGCTACCACGTGGCATCTTTGCCGTCTGCTGGTTGATGGCAAATTTCTTTGTCGTCCGCTAGCGGACGGCAAAGATCCTGTATAGCCCCTGTTTTTTTTTGTTTTTTCTTAAATCCATTCAATTTCAACACACAAGTTTCAACACACAAATTTCACAAAAGACATATCCGACACACAAGTTTCATCATATATACATATACATAACCAACACGTACATAGTTCCATCGATACATATTACAAAAGTTTCACATTGTTCATCCAACACCGTTATCCATCCATCCATATAACAAATTCCATCCAGGCAAGTTCATCGATACAAAATAAAAGCACAAAGGGAAAAGAAGCACTCCATCCATGCAAGCTTCCATGAATTAAATGAGATCTACAAAATGGGAAACAAGAAAGTTAGAAGAAGAAGAAGAACATGAAGAAGAGGAAAATGAAAAAGAAGAAGAGGAAGAAGACTGGAATCAGAAGTAAGCATACTTAGGTAAAATGGAGATAACCTAGCTAATTATGCCATCTTTGAGTGAACTAAACATATTATGCCATCTTGGTCATTTTGGAGCTAACCTAGGTAAACTAGGTCATTTTGGAGCTAACCTAGGTAAACTTGCTCATTTTGGAGCTAACCTAGGTAAACTAGGTCATTTTGGAGCTACCCTAGCTAAAATGGATCATATTTGAGCTAACCTAGGTAAACTTGATCATTTTGGAGCTAACCTAGCTCAAATGGATCATATTGGAGCTAACCTAGGTAAACTTTATCATTTTGGAGCTAACCTAGCTAAAATGGATCATATTGTAGCTAACCTAGGTAAATTTGGTCATTTTGGAGCTAACCTAGGGAAACTAGATCATTTTGGAGCTAACCTAGCTAAAATGGATCAAATTGGAGCTAACCTAGGTAAACTTGGTCATTTTGGAGCTAACCTAGGTAAAATGGATCATATTGGAGCTAACCTAGGTTAAATGGGTCATTTTGGAGCTAACTTAACTAATTATGCCATTTTTGAGTTAACTAAGCATAATTATGCCATTTTTACATAAGTAAGCCAAGTGTATGTCATTATTGAGCAAACTAGGAAATTAAGCATATTAGAGATAACTTAACATATTAGAGCTAACTTATGTCATTTTGGAGGAAACAAAGCTAAGTATATATAGATCATTTTGGAGATCTGACATACCTAACATAGTTAACTCCTCATTCTTCTTCTCCTTGTCATTCCTCATCCTGATGCGCCAAGAGTGGCGAGGTGGTGGAGGAAGTGGGGTGTAGTTTTCTACCACAATTGGCATGGTCATGTCGCCCGGCTGTGGGATCGCTGGCGCCACCACCATCGCGAGGTCATTGTCAGGCACCACCACCATCGCGAGGCCATCTTCAGGCAGCACCATCCCTAGGTCATCCTCAGCCACCACCATCTCTTCCCCATCGTCATCCACCACCGTCGCTACGTCATCCACAGCCACCACTATCTGTTGCCCATTGTCAGCCTGCACGTCCTCATCCCCACTCTACTCCTCTTATTACCCACTCCATTCCAGATCATCCTCGTTGTTGCTTTTGCTACAGCTAGAGTCGCTACTGCTTTGGCTATAGCCAGAGTCGCTGCTGCTTTGGCTATAGCCAGAGTCGCTGCTGCTTTGGCTATAGCCAAAGTCGCTGCTGCTGATCCCATTGCCTGACCAAATGCAACAATGACCGTTAACAATCAATGTGAGAGAAAGCAAAATGTAGAGGAAGAAGAGGTGGAACGTACTGGCATCATCGTCGTCCTGGTAGCGCATGCGACACATAGTCGTGTTGAACACATCGTCGTCCTGGTGAGCATGGCATCGCCGTCGTACCTGAAGAGAAGGAAGTACCCCTGCCGCAAGTCGTAGAAACGGTAGAACTTCTCCCAGCCACGACACAGATACATGTGGCCGTACCTGATCACCAACTCCACGTCCGAAAGCCTACAAAGCCCGCTGCTGACCTGTCGCAGCTTCACATTCTTTGGCCGATGGCCGTCCAGCATCGTTATAAAAGTGTCAGGCAGCCTCTACAGTTTGGGACAAGGAGTGATGTAGCAAACAACAGAGTTATAATAATGAGATGGGTGAAGGGGAGATCTTTCCTTTTATATACTTGCCTCTTGGAGGAAGTCTCAAGTATGACACTGAAGAACTCGAAAGCATCCAACTCGTACTCCGTTGTGGTAGAGCAGAGCCTGTGGTGACGGCCTCTCCCCATCTCTAATAATCAGTAGAAGAGACCAATTAGTATCTAGAAGCATATCTATAAACATAGAGCCAAGTTTCTAGACATGAAAGAAAACTGAGAAAAAAAAAGCAATGCACTTGTGCTCAACAACATCAACAATGCTTAATTAATTTGGTAGGTTAGTTGGCAATGGCAATTGGCACCCTTCAAAACTAAGGATTTCTTTAGACGTGAAATAAAACTGAAAATGTTGAAAAAAAGAGCATAGTAATCTAAAAATAGGGAAAAAATACACTTCTTCTTCCTCTTTAATTATCTTCTTCTTATTATTTTAGGTGGTGTGATCACATTCGAATACTTGTGGCAACAATCATAGTTGCACCATATTTTAGGTGGCTCTAGGTGCCACACACCAATCAAACAAACATACCTCAAATCAGAAACTGCTATCTGGGGTAAGACATTATAACCATACTGCAATCATATACTTGCTCAACTATGATCACAGGAGACGCAACTAACATACGAGTTTGAGGCACACACACCTCAACAATGATGGTGCCACTTGCCAGGACCGCATACTCAGGTGCGATCAGCAGCTGGATTATACACCATGCTTCACATCAATGCACCAGCACCGCATTTTAGTAGCAGGCTACGCATCTTGAGCTACTCGTGTGTATCAGCAAGCTAGCAGAGTCAACCTAGCTATCAGGTTCTATTCACACGGACCCTAAGAACTTCCCAGTCTAGATGAGCTATCATAATCAATTCTTGCACTGGAATATAAGGCTCTTTGCTCTAAACCTAAACTAAAGTAAACCTAAACTAAACCAAACCTAAAGTAAACCTAAACTAAACTTAAAATACAGAAACAAAAACAGAAAAAAATCCAAGAGGTCTCACCGGGTGCAGGAGGGGGTGCCAGAGGGGTGGGGCGGCCGCGGTGGTGGAGGAGAGGGGCATCGGGGCGGATGGGTGGAGGAGGGGGCGCTGGAGCGGCAGGGCGGTCGCGGTGGTGGGGCAAAGGGGCGCCAGGGCCGTCGGGTGGAGTATGGGGCGATGGAGCGGCGGGGCGGCCGCGGTGGTGGAGCAGAGGGGCGCCGGGGCCGCCGGGGTGGAGGAGTGGGTGTCACGGCGACGTGGGTGGCGTGGGGCGGCGGCGGCTCGGGCACGGGGCGGGCTGGGCCATCGCGGCGCGACGACGGGGATGGCGCGGGGTGGGGAAGGGGGTCACCGGGGCTGTTAGGGCGTTACGGCGACGGGGGTGACGCGGGGCGGCGGCGGCATGGGGGCGGGGTGTGCTACATCTTGAGCTTGCGTTGGTTTTGCTTGAAGAGGAAAGGGTGATGCAGCGATAGTAGCGTAAGTATTTCCCTCAGTTTTTGAGAACCAAGGTATCAATCCAGTAGGAGGCTCCTCAAAGGTCCCACGCACCTACACAAACAAACAAGAACTTGCAGCCAACGCAATAAAGGGGTTGTCAATCCCTTCACGGCCACTTGCGAAAGTGAGATCTGATAGAGATAATATCATAAGATAAATATGTTTTTGGTATTTTATAATATAGATAGCAAAAGTAAAGATGCAAATAAAAGTAGATTGAAAGCTTATATGATAAAAGATAGACCCGGGGGCCATAGGTTTCACTAGTGGCTTCTCTCAAGATAGCATAAGTATTACGATGGTGAACAAATTACTGTCGAGCAATTGATAGAAAAGCGAATAATTATGAGATTATCTAGGCATGATCATGTATATAGGCATCACATCCGTGACAAGTAGACCGACTCCTGCCTGCATCTACTACTATTACTCCACACATCGACCGCTATAAAGCATGCATATAGACTATTAAGTTCATAAAGAACAGAGTAACGAATTAAGAAAGATGACATGATGTAGAGGGATAAACTCATGCAATATGGTATAAACCCCATCTTTTTATCCTCGATGTCAACAATACAATATGTGCCTTGCTGCCCCCGCTGTCATTGGGAAAGGACACCGCAAGATTGAACCCAAAGCTAAGCACTTCTCCCATTGCAAGAAAGATCAATCTAATTGGCCAAACCAAACTGATAATTCAAAGAGACTTGCAAAGATAACTTAATCACACATAAAAGAATTCAGAGGAGATTCAAATATTTCTCATAAACTCACAATTCATCGAATCTCGAGAAACACACCGCAAAAAGAGTTACATCGAATAGATCTCCAAGAAGATCGAGGAGAACATGGTATTGAGATTCAAAGAGAGAGATGAAGACATCTATCTAATAACTATGGACCCGAAGGTCTGTGGTAAACTACTCACAACTCATCAGAGAGGCCTTGGAGATGATGTAGAGGCCCTCCATGGTCGATTCCCCCTCTGGCGGAGCGCCGACGAAGGCTCCAAGATGGGATCTCGCGGATACAGAAGGTTATAGTGGTGGAAATAGTTTTTTGTGGTCGCCTTTGATGTTCTCGGGGTACGTGGGTATAAATAGGAGGAAGAAGTAGGTCGGTGGACGCCCGAGGGGCCCACGAGATAGGGGGCGCGCCTAGTAGGGGGCGTGCCCTCCACCCTCGTGGCTTCCTTGATTGCTTCTTGACTTGCACTCCAAGTCCTCTGGATCACGTTCGTTCCAAAAATCATGCTCCCAAAGGTTTCATTCCGTTTGGACTCCGTTTGGTATTCCTTTTCTTCGAAACACAGAAATAGGCAAAAAAACAGCAATACGGGCTAGGCCTCTGGTTAGTAGGTTAGTCCCAAAAATGATATAAAAGTGTAAAGTAAATCCCATAAACATCCAAAATGGGTAATATAATAGCATGGAACAATCAAAAATGATAGATACGTTGGAGACATATCAAGCATCCCCAATCTTAATTCCTGCTCGTCCTCGAGTAGGTAAATGATAAAAACAGAATTTTTGATGTGGAATGCTACCTAGCATAATTCTCAATGTAATTTTCTTTATTGTGGCATGAATGTTCAGATCCAAATGATTCAAAATAAAAGTTCATATTGAGATAAGAAATAGTAATACTTCAAGCATACTAATCAAAGCAATCATCTCTTCTCAAAATAACATGGCTAAAGAAAGTTTATCCCTACAAAATCATATAGTTATGCTATGTTTCATTTTCATCACACAAAATACTCCCATCAAGAACAACCCCGGTTTCAGCCAAGCAATTGGTTCGTACTTTTTAACGCGCTTCGGCCTTTTTCAACTCTCACGTAACACATGAGTGTGAGCCATGGATATAGCACTATGGGTGGAATAGAATATGATGATGGAGGTTGTGTGGAGAAGACAAAAAAGGAGAAAGTCTCACATTGACAAGGCTAATCAACGGGCTATGGAGATGCCCATCAATTGATGTCAACATGAGGAGTAGGGATTGCCATGCAACGGATGCACTAGAGCTATAAATGTATGAAAGCTCAACAAAAGAAACTAGTGGGTCTGCATCCAACTTTCTTGCTCACGAAGACATAGGGAATTTTGAGGAAGCCCATCGTAGGAATATACAAGCCAAGTTCTATAATGAAAAATTACCACTAGTATATGAAAGTGACAACATATGAGACTCGCTATATGAAGAACATGGTGCTACTTTGAAGCACAAGTGTGGAAAACAGATAGTAACATTGCCCCCTTTTTTGGCCTTTTTTATTTGGCCTTTCTTTTTTATTTATTTGGCCTTTCCCTTTTTTTATTTGGGGACAATGCTCTAATAATGATGATCATCACACTTCTATTTATTTACAACTCATGAATTAAAACTCAAAACTAGAACAATATATGACTCTATATGAATGCCTCCGGCGGTGTACCGGGATGGGCAATGAATCAATAGTGACATGTATGAAAATTTATGCATGGTGGCTTTGCCACAAATATGATGTCAACTACATGATCATGCAAGGCAATATAACAATAGTAATGTGTGTGATAATGATAAACGGAACAGTGGAAAGTTGCATGGCAATATTATCTCGGAATGGCTATGGAAATGCCATAATAGGTAGGTATGGTGGCTGTTTTGAGGAAGATATAAGGAGGTTTATGTGTGATAGGGCGTATCGTATCACGGGGTTTGGATGCACCGGTGAAGTTTGCACCAACTCTCAAGGTGAGAAAGGGCAATGCACGGTACCAAAGAGGCTAGCAATGATGGAAAGGTAAAAGTGCGTATAATCCATGGACTCAACATTAGTCATAAAGAACTCATATACTTATTGAAAAAGTTTTATTAGCCCTTGAAGCAAAGTACTACTATGCATGCTTCTAGGGGGGAGGTTGGTAGGCGTTAACCATCGCGCGCCCCCAACCTCCACTCAAGGGAAGGCAATGAAAAGAGCACCCTATGCAATATTGTTACACAACTTTTACCACATGTGCATGCTACGGGACTTGCCAACTCAACACAAGCATTCTTTAAATTCATAATCATCCAACTAGCATGACTCTAATATTATTACCTCCATATCTCAAAACAATTATCAAGTATCAAATTGATCATAGCATCCAATTCACTTCCTATGATAGTTTTTATTATACCCAACTTGGATGCCCACCATTCTAGGACCAATTGTATAAACATAGAAAATACCATACTGTTCTAAGAGACTCTCAAAATAATATAAGTGAAGCATGAGAGACTAACAATTTCTACAAAATTAAGCCACCGCCATGCTCTAAAAGATATAAGTGAAGCACTAGAGAAAAAACTATCTAGCTCAAAAGATAGAAGTGAAGCACATAGAGTATTCTAATAAATTCCAATCAAGTGGGTTTCTCCCAAAAGGTGTGTACAGCAAGGATGATTGTGGTAAACTAAAAATAAAATACTAATATCATACAAGACGCTCCAAGCAAAACACATATCATGTGGCGAATAAAAATATAGCTCCAAGTAAAGTTACCGATAAACGAAGACGAAAGAGGGGATGCCTTCCGGGGGAATCCCCATCCTTCGGATTTTGGCTATTCTTGAATATCTTGGGGTGCCATGGGCATCCCTAAGCTTATGATCTTGCCACTCCTTATTCCATAGTCCATCAAATCTTTACCCAAAACTTGAAAACTTCACAACACAAAACTCAACAGGAAATCTCATAAGCTCCGTTAGTGAAAGAAAGAAAAACCACCACATAAGGTATTGTAATTAACTCATTCTTTGTTTATATTGGTGTTAAACCTACTGTATTTAATGTTCTCTATGGTTCGTACCCTTACATACTAGCCATAGATGCATCAAAATAAGCAAACTACACACGAAAAACAGAATATGTCAAAAGGAGAACAGTCTGTAGCAATCTGTAACTCTCTAATACTTCTGGAACTCTAAAAATCCTACAAAAATAGGAAATCCTGGGAAATTTGACTATAGATCTACAGCAAAAAGAACCAACGCAAAATCACGTTTTTGTGAATTGCTAAAATTATTTTCATGCGTGCAAAGTTTCTGTTTTTCAGCAGAATCAAATTAACTAACACCATATGTTATCCTATAGGTTCTACTTGGCACAAACACTAATTAAAACATAAAAACACACCTAAACAGAAGGTAGATGAAAAATGTATTACTAAACTGAAACAAAAAAAAATACAAAAAAAATTGGGTTGCCTCCCAACTAGCGCTTAACGCCCTAGCTAGGCATAAAAGCGAGGATAGATCTAAGTGGTGTCATCTTTAATTTTCAGTTTTTTAGCGGATTCATGATCGAATCCGGGATGTTCTTTACGTTTCCCTTCATACTCGGAAATTTTTAAATCTAAAGAATGCAACCGCTTATTGCAAAGAGTAATCAACATATTTATGCGGTGAAGATTTCCGCTAACACTTTTAAGAGGCTCAAGAGACTTTTGTAATATTTTTGTTACTTCACAAATCTTTTAAAAAACTTGTGTCTCTTCTTGGTTAGGATGTGGCACTACCTTTTGAGGTAGTGTTCCCACTATTCCCTCTATAATTTCATGCGCAATACTGGGATCAATTTCAATAAAATTTCCTTTGGAATGCAATCCAATAGTTGTCTATGGGACATATTCAACCCAACATAAAAATTGCGAAGTAAGATTCTAAAATTCACCTCTAGGGTGCAATTACGATAGGACTCCATTATCCTATACCAAGCATATTTTAAGTTTTCTCCTTGCCTTTGCTTGAAGTGAAGAACTTCAAACTCGAGAGACATAGGAGCGGATAAGGGACTAACCATGGTGACGAGCACACAAAAGGCAAGCGAAAGAGAGAGGAGATTGGGAAAGAGGGGGTGAATAAAACGGCAAGGGTGAAGTGGGGGAGAGGAAAAGGAGAGGCAAATGGAAAATAATGTAAATGCGAGGGAGATGAGTTTGTGATGGGTACTTGGTATGTCTTGACTTGAGCGAAGACCTCCTCGGCAACGGCGCCAGAAATCCTTCTTGCTATGTCTTGAGCTTGCGTTGGTTTTCCTTGAAGAGGAAAGGGTGATGCAGCAATAGTAGCGTAAGTATTTCCCTCTTTTTTGAGAACCAAGGTATCAATCCAGTAGGAGACTCCTCAAAAGTCCCACGCACCTACACAAACAAACAAGAATTCGCAACCAACGCAATAAAGGGGTTGTCAATCCCTTCACGGCCACTTGCGAAATTGAGATCTGATAGAGATAATATAATAAGATAAATATATTTTTGGTATTTTATAATATAGATAGGAAAAGTAAAGATGCAAATAAAAGTAGATTGAAAGCTTATATGATAAAAGATAGACCCGGGGGGCATAGGTTTCACTAGTGGCTTCTCTCAAGATAGCATAAGTATTACGGTGGGTGAACAAATTACTGTCGAGCAATTGATAGAAAAGCCAATAAATATGATATTATCTAGGCATGATCATGTTCACCCCCCCTGGAGCCTGTCAGCTGGCCGCGTGCCCCACCTGTCAGCGTCCCAAGGGCCGCCCTGCGTGGACCCAGGTACGCTAACGTGGATAAGTGGAGGCATAATCCACTGAGTTCGTCTTCGGTTTCCGAAAGCGTATTTCCCATTTTGCGCTTCTGTCTTATCCACTCAGGGACTTGGTTGTGATGTTATTTTTGCAGAAAAGTCCCTGAGCTTCAACCCTTCATAACTTTTTAACCATAACTCCAAATGAGGTGAAACCAACGCTCACTTCTTTGTTTTCATCGAGCCCATTCTGTTGGTCATGCTTTCACAATGGTTTGACACTGTGAAAATGACCATTATGCCCTTGCCCTTATTCAGTCCTCTTCGAGAGAGAAAATTTTCCAGCGATTCGTTCCACGAGTTTCTCGCACTTTCTCCCGGTGACTTCTTCCACCCCAAGCAAGCCACAATACCCATTTGCATGATAGTCATGCAGTAGCCATGGTTTTCAACTTGAATCTTTATTAATTATTTGCTTGTTGAAAAGATGGTTATCGTTGTTCTGGTGATGTTTAGATTTGCATGTTCACTTTTGTGCTATATTGTCTTGTACTCTGTTATCATGTTCTAGCTGCTAGTATTTCCTTTCATATGTTTATGCTTGTTAGTAGTATATGTTGATGTCGGTGATGGTGATGGTCATGCTAGTCAGTATGCCATGCTCAGTGGACATGATTTATTGTTGGTATGGTGGATAGTTATGTGATACCCTCATGATTATGTTGATATCATGTTCATGCATTTTATCATGGCTCAGCATATTTGCATTCAAGTTAATCGGATTAAATTGAACTTGAACAACTGTTGGCTGAGTCATGGTGCCGCTGAATCGATGCTGACCAGTGCAACCACGCTTACCAGTATGGGACAGTATTAATGCGGTCTATTGTCGTGCCTCTCGCCGGTGCCTCCAACAAGGGAAGGTTATGGGCGCGCGCTACCCTGATCAGGTAGGCGGACATAAGCCTTGTGTGCCCATTGTTGAGTTAAGTTTTTGGGTCCCAGAGTGGATCGTTGCCTCGACGGTGGTTTGAGGTGTCTTGAGGTAGGCACGGGGCCACCCATGACTTAGCAAAGAGGGGAGTGAGTTAGAGTGGCCGGGAGAGTGTCATGGCAGTAGATCGGTTTTGTCGGAACGCCGTTGGTCCACCTAAATGGGAGTGCGAGGCCATGGGTTCTGTAGTGTGGGTACAGTGTACTAACATCTACAGAGTGTATATTAAATCTATCGATAGTCGCGCCCGCCGATAAGGGCCCATGTCGAAAGTAGGGTACACCATGAGTCAACAGTAATAAGAATAACTTGATTAATGACAAATCATGGTTGTGATCGCCGTAAGGATCACGGGCCTAGTGTTGGTCGTGGCTGTGATCGTCGTAAGGATCATGGTTTGAGACCAAGTGTTGGTCGTGGTTGTGATCGTCGTAAGGATCACGGTGGTATCGAGGATACCGAGTTGTTGTATATTCGTGATGTTGTGCAAGAGTCGTGGGTAAAGATCAATCTCCTTATGGTCATTTAATGATTACAAAGGTATTGTTTATACCAACCTTGATTTGATTGAGATGATCGTGTGATATCCGAGGTTGGTAAGTGATGCATGTGTTGGTTACATGGTAACCCGAGCAGGATAAGTGGTGCATATAGTGTCATCATGTTGCATGCTAGTATTGTCGAATTAATATGTTCATGTCATGTTCATGTTGATGCCATGTTGCTATGATGATACCATGTTATATTTCTGCTTAACCTGTAATTGCCATGTTGTTGTCTGTCTTGAATGCTTCTAGTTATTGTGAGCTTGCAAGTACATTCAATGTACTGACCTGGCGCGTCATGCCAGCTTTCAGGTCATGCCGGATTTGATTGCTTGCTTGTCGTGGTTTCCGTTCATGCGAGCTAGGATAAGCATTCCAGCCAGAGTCCCTGCGGAGTGGAGTTCACCACCGTTGTCGTTGTTCCGCTGCTAGAGTTATTCCGCTACTTCGAGTTGTTCTGCTGCTTGCATAGAGCAACGGAGGATGGCGTAGTGTCGCCGTGCCGATGTAACCATTGTACCCCAATAGATTGTAATAAAGAGCTGGTTTGTTCTATGCTAAGCAGTGCCGTATTCCAGCAGACTTCATCTTGATCTCTGGGCTGGAATACGGGGCGTTCTGGTTTTCTCTGAGCTGGGGTGCCACATAGCATTACTCCTAACATTTGTAATATCAGTTTGAAACTTGTAATATTGCCGTGTCCTATTCCTGCGTTTTCAAAATCATGCAAATCAAAGAGGTCCTGAGTTGGTGATGATGTTGTGCCTGCCATCTTTCACCAATAGACGTCGGATCTAGATCTGACGCATACAAATCAAACTTCTCTAGTTTTGCAAAAAGATGCACGCACTTGTTCCCTATTTACAAACAACTCCTTGTCTCTCACAATCATCCTTATGTCTTCCCAACCACATCTAGAAGGCCATGGAAAAATCTAGCGCGATGGCCGCTGCCGGCGCCGTCCATCCCCAATCTTGGTGTTCCGTGCAAAGCACGGGCATCTACGAATGGGGAATTATGTCGATCACAGCTAGTTGTAAGCAGGCTAGCTCTACAGCCATGGTGATAGTGACTACAGACGGTGAGGCTGACTATGGTATGCCGAACACAGGGCCTATACTCAGGTGTCATCTCCGGCGCTGGGTCTTGTCACTTCATTGTGAGGATTGGACCAACGGGTAGTACAGTGCTACTACATTGGTAGTACTACTACTAGTACTAGCACCACCGTCTAGATTTAGTAGTACTACCACGTCCATATGGATTTTAGTATTTGACTAGCAATATCTAGTAATGCATGTCACAAAAAATGTACAACGACCACTGTAAAAAAATACATGGTGTATTGTTTTATTCCTATCGGCGAGAGAACTTTTTCGGCGTTCTGGGAACGGGGGTCCCCAGACTTGCCTGGCTGCAGCTTGCGGTGTGGCTCAAGGGGTAGCCCAATACGGCCCATCTTCATCAACTCAAGCTCAAGGCCCTCGCCAGGGGCCGCGGTTAGCTCTGATTCTGAGGTCCTGCAGCATCGAGCCGTGCTCGCGCTCCATCGTCCAGCGACGGTTCGCTTTGTTCGCGGTCCTCTCCGCAAGGGACATGGTATCCTTGACCTGCTGCTGAAAGGAGGATAACTCGGCACGGATAGAGGTCAAGGCAGATTCGGAGGAGGCTAGAGCCTCCTTGGCGGCCTTCTCACGTTGTTTCGCTGATTCCAGCTTCACCTTCAGGGCGGCAGTCCCGCCCTCGAGCTCACCTTTGAGCAGCTCCAGGTCCAGGTAGTGCTCTTCAGCTAGGTCCGTGCGTGCCTTCGCTGCCCTCTCCTCAATATCCAGCTGGACCGGGCCTCCCAGGCGGTGACGGTGTCCTCAGCCGCAGCCGCCTGGTGCTCCCTCACTTCAAACTGCTCCGATGCCAGGCTATGCTCCACAACCTCTCGCATAAGGTCTTCTTGGCGCCTCAGAAGCTCCGCCTTGATGAGAGGCGCTTCACCCGATGATGCAGCTAGGAGGGCTCGCCGCGCCTCGATCTCCTGCTTGAGGGCGGCGTTTGAAGTCAGGGGCTCCCTCTCTCGCTCCTCGGCTGCCTCACGACAGCGGTTGGAGGCGTCGGCCTCCCCTAGGGAACGGGCGCAAGCCTCGCGAGAAGTCACGAGGGAGGCCGCCGCACGCGCGTCAGCCTGATCATGCTGAAGCTGCCCAAGGTTGATGGCGACCTGCAGCTGGTGCCCTTCGCGTGGCAACCGACGATCCTCTGTCTCGAGCCGAGTGTCAACATCGGCCAACTCTCCACCAAGCCAGATCATTGCACGCATCGCCTCGCCGAAGAACTCGAAGCAGACAGCACTGCGCTCACGCTTGAACGCCGGCGCGCGGCCAATCCTTTCTTCTGCCCCGGGAGCCACCAAAGGGGCGTGGGTTGTCTCGCTTGCCTCCAGCCGGGGGCTGGCCGATGTAGCTCCACAACCGCCGGCAGTGATCCGTGTGAGAGCCGTCGGCACACCCCTCGCCCCCCAGGCCGGGTTACGGAAGAAGGAGGTAAGACTCGAGTCTGGGGCCCCCTTGCGGTGCCCCAACAACCAGGGTCAACCCCGTGCCTTGTGCGGAGCCTGGGCATGGGGGGCTGTGCGTCGGGATAGAGCCAGGATACTCGGAAGGATGCCGCTCCTGAGGCTTCACCGTCAGAGGGACCCTGTGAGGCCCTAGTTAGAAAAGAGCATTTCGCGCAGGGAATCGCAAAATGAGGTACTTACTTGTCCATAGCCATGTACTTCCTTAGCTTTAGTGGTCGGCGGGCGTCACCACTGCAGCTCAGAGATCCCTTCCTATTGCGGAGCACTTCAAGATTTAGACAAAGCTGGCCGGGCCTCGAGGGACGGTCCCCAGGAGTAGGAGTGCTGTGGCACCCCGTCTCAGAGCTACTGGTTTACCTTGCATTGCCAACCCAGAGATTTTGTCTTCTGGCAATACACAACATCTTGGTATAGAAATCACTGCTTTATTGAAACTAGCGGAAGCATAGTCTTACATTACATCAAGTAGCGAGGCCAAGCAGCACACTCGGTGCGGCTGAATAATATGTACATTATTTAGTGAACATAAAGGGGCCTCGAGCATGCCATCTACACGGTAGTGGAACAACGACGTAGCAGGACTCCATAGCACAGGGACACCGATGTGGACACAGTCTAGACAAGGCAACACTCCGGTCCAGTTAGACTTTCCTAAAAACTGGCATAACAAGCGAGGTCAGTACATTGAATGTACTTGCAAGCTCACATCAAACAAAACCATAATGACAAACAATATCATGACATTTACGCAAGTTCTATGCAAACATCAACATGCTACTCATGCAGTGACCAAACTTTTGCATTGAGTCACTCGGACTCCCTAACCAAGAGGTTGCCTTGCAATCGAACAGTGAACACGACAGATCACGAATGGAACCACACTTGGTTCAACAGGTTACCTCATAACCAAACAGTGATCACTCCCGGATCACAAGTAATACCAACACAGTCAGTCTCACTGACATCATCATGAGTCAACCAGTGCAATGCAAATAACTTAGTGTGCAAGATTCATTTATGAAAGTTGATCCATGGTGTGACTTACTTACGAATTGGGCCCTCATCCACGAGCGCGGCTATTGATAGATTAATACACTCTACAAAGGTAGTGCACTTTACCCACACCACGGAACCCATGGGCTCGCACTCCCATTCGGGTGGACCAACGGCATTCCGTGTCACAGCCCTAGAATAATGATTGTAATTAGTGGCATTCCATCCATGCATCATGTCTAATTTCTGAAAGTTGAAGTGAGGAAATTTGAATGCCTCAAAACATTTAAATAAAAGAAGGTCAAATAACCCTGGAAAATGCATCCAAAGTTTCCAAAATGATCCAAACCAAAAATATGGAACATTTTTGAGGAATTATTTTGGCCATTTGGATTTAAATTAATAAATATTTGAATTGGATTTAATTCTTCTATAAAAGAATTACAGGTCCAATAATTCTGGAAACCTATGGGTGGCTCTAAATATATCCTAATAGACCACATAGGGATTTCCAGGAGGATATAAAATTGTTTGTTTTGAAAACCAAATTCAAACAAATTGCAAAAAGAACAGAAAACAGAAATAAATAGAAAGACAGAAACTTACCAGAGCCCATATACCTGGCCTTCTACTGTAGCAGCCCAACCCACCATCGCAGCCATCCCTGTCGTCTTCCTCCTCGGACAGTAGGATGCAGGCACGTGGCGGAGCGCGCGGGCACACGGCCAGGCCACCTCCTGCCTCTCTGCCCGTCTCCCTGTCGCCCTGAGGATGCCACGCACCCTCCTGGACCCTCCTCGCTCTCTCCCTCACCCTCACTTCCCCCTGGATCCCTCTCTCTTCCCGACCGAGCGGGGCTCGTTGCCACCGACGCCGTTCACCGTAGCCACCGCCTCCCCCTGAACCTCTCTCCGCCTCCAGAAGATCCCCCACGACCACCTCTTCCTCCTCGACGAGTCACGTGAGCTTGGCCGCCTTGCATCACCGCCTGCATCGCCTTCTTCTCCCTCCGGCCACCGATATCACCAGCGACCTCCCGTCGTCACCAGCCCCTCCCCGAGCTAGTTGACCGCCTCGTCCAAACCGCCATGAGCTTCTACGCCATCTCCCCCTCTTCTTTGCGTCGTTTGCACCCTCTAACCGCATCCTCCACCGGAAGCGAGATGCTCCGCCGCAAGAGCTTGTCGCCATCGTTGCTCCGGTGACCATTTGGTCGCGCGAATGTGCCAATCACGTCCGTCGCACCGTGTAGTGCCTTGCCCGCGCTTTAGTCTGTGCGCTTGCTCGCTGCAGCCGTGCCCCCGTGCACAACCGAACTCCGACCGCCGCTGTCGAGCTCGCCGGCGTTGTTTCCGGTGTCCCCGTGTCCAACCACTTGCACCACTGGATGCGGCAGCTTCCCAGCTACGCGTAGCACAACTCCGTTGTCGATTTGGTCGATGGAGGACCAAATCTGAAGCCCGCCGCCGCATCTGGCCTCACCGGCAGCTAAACACCGGTGGGTTGACCGCTTTGACCGGCGGGGTTTGAACCCGTCTGCCCAGGGGTTTGACCCCTCTCTCTCAACGACGTGTGGGCCCAGGCCCCTATTTAATTAGTGTTGGTTTAGTTAGCGTTAATTAACTAGTTAATTAGATGATCCACTGACACGTGGGCCCCGCACTGCTGACAGTTTAGTTAGGGCTAGTTTAGCACTAATTGTCTCAGTTAGATAACTGAGTCACTGACCAGTGGGCCCCACAGGTCAGGTTTGACCTTGCCGACCCAGTTGACCGGCTGACGTCACACCGACATCATGCTGATGCAGTAATTTGTTTTCTGGATTTTAAATACATCCTAAATGATTTATTTATTTCAGAAAAATAACCAAAACTTCTAAACATCATATAAAATCAACCGTAACTCCAAATGAAACCAATTATATATGAAAAATTATCAGAAAAATCCAAAGAATCTGTTTATGGCATTTTCATGCATGTTTGAGCAACCTAAAGCTACTGTATATGACAATTTGAATTAATGGCATTTGAAATGTCATATATGGAGTTTGAATTTGAATCTTAGATTCAAACCAACTCCATTTAACCTGCTAATAGTTGCATTAGCTCAAACCACATCATATTGCCATGTCGTGAGCATGCATCATATTGTTGCATTGCATTGATTGTGTTCTTTCTTTGTTGTGGGTGTTTGTCCCCCCTCAATAGACATTGTTCCAACGATGAGTTCGATGACACCGATGAGGAACTATACTATATTCAGAAGTGCGAGGCAAGCAAAACCCCCTTGTTCATTCCGATACAATCCCACTCTCTCGCTCCTGCTCTCTTTTACTGCATTAGGACAACAACGATTCAACTGTTACATGCTGCGGTAGTTGAACCCCTTTCCTCTCCATGACCTGTCATGGCCACAGTAAATAGATGAAACCCACTAGCATGAGTAGGAGTTGTTTGAGACCTGATGTGCCTACTCATTCATGCTTGTTTGTCATGCTTGCTATTGCTTAGAGTTGAGTCAGGTCTGATTCATCGGGGATGAATCGGAGGTGTGTGAACATGTCCTACTGTGTGTGAACTAAGTGTGTGAACATGATTTGGTAAAGGTAGCGGTGAGAGGCCATGTAGGAGTACATGGTGGGTTGTCTCATTGAAGCCATCCTCAGAAACTGAGTTCTGTGTTTGTGATCCATGAACAGTTACTACCACACATTGGGTTCCAGTAACTCGGCCCCTCTTGACTTATGAGTCAACATGATCTCTGTCCAGGAGTTGCAACTAGTTTCTGGTGTTTATAGGTAGTGTTAGTAGTCTACCAAGTGGCACCCGGTACAGGTGGGCTTGGGACAGACTAGGCACAGTGGCACGGTGTACCAAGTGGCACCCTGATGGTGGGCTTGGGAACCCTGCTCACATCGTTTGGGGCCATGAGCGACACCCCGGGCGAATCTCCTTGCGGATGGAACCCGAATAGGCGGTAAACCTGGAGGAGAGACTTGTGTGGTTTGTCAGGTCATGCCCGACACCCTCGCCAGGCTTCTTCTTGAAGGTTGCCGAGATACATGACGTGTACATGGCGGTAAGTGGCGAGAGCGTGTGTGAAGAAGTACACCCCTGCAGGATTAATATGATCTATTCGAATAGCCGTGTCCGCGGAGAAGGACTTCTGTGTTGCCTCTACAGTTCATAGACAAGATAAGCGTGGGTGCTATGGATGGCATTCTCGTAGGGAGACGGGAGCGGAGCCATAGTGGTGTATTGATATGGTGAATATGTGGACTCGTGTGCGCCACCTCAAAAGAGTTACTTGCAGTTATAGTTCCGGATAGCCACCGAGTCAAAGCTGGCTTGCTGCAGTTAAACTCCACCACCCCCTTTGTTGATATGATGCATATGTAGTTAGTTCTGATGTAAGTCTTGCTGGGTACATTTGTACTCAAGTTTGCTTAATTTATGTTTTGCAGAGAGACTTCAGTCTCGCTAGTAGTTGTGCGTGGGCTTCGATGTTTAGCTTGTTACCTCAGCTACGATCCTGTGCCCTCGGCGGGATCTGGTAGATAGTCAAGCTTCTCAGCCTTTTTCATTTGTAGATGTCTGTACTCAGACATGTTAAGCTTCCGCTTGTGCTTTGACTTGTGTACTCTGAATGTTGGGTCATGAGACCCATGTTTGTAATATCTTGCTCCTTGGAGCCTATTGAATAAAATACTTGAGTTGTAGAGTCATGTTGTGATGCCATGTCTTACTTCCACATATCGAGCATATTGTGTGTATGTTACTGAAATGCTTGGTATGTGTGGGATCTGACTATCTAGTTGTTTATCCTTGGTAGCCTCTCTTACCGGGAAATTATTCCTAGTGCTTCCACTGAGCCTTGGTAGCTTGCTACTGCTCCTGAACACATAGGCTGGCAGGCATGTGTCCTTCTTCGTTCCTGTGTCTATCCCTTCGGGGAAATGTCACGCGGTGTCTACCGGAGTCCTGTTAGCCTGCTACAGCCCGGTTTACCGGAGTCCTGCTAGCCCAGTTGTTACATCCCGGATTCACTCACTGATGACTGACATGTTCGTTGCTGGGTCTTGTATGCCTGTCCCTGTAAGTTAGTGCCACTTTGGGTTCACGACTAGCCATGTCATCCCGGGCTCCTTGTCATATGGATGCTAGCGACACTATCATATACTTGTGCCAAAAGGCGCAAACGATCTCGGGTCAGGTAAGGCGACACCCGTGGGAATACCGTGCGTGAGGCCGCAAAGTGATATGAGGTGTTACATGCTAGATCGGTGTGGCTTTGAGTCGGGGTCCTGACAGCTTTGGTATCAGAGGCTGACTGCCTTGTAACGCCCCAGATGTAACTTTCCATATTTGTATCCAACTCTTGCCGTCTCCGGCGCCAAGTTATATTTATTTCTCGGGTTTGGGTCTTTGTCTCCGTGTGTTGTTTTTCTTTTTCGTGCATCTCTTATCATGTCATCACGTGCATTGCATTTGCATACATGTTCATCTCATGCATTCGATCATTTTCCCCGTTGTCCGTTTTGCATTCCGGCGCTTCGTTCTCCTCCGGTGGTCATTTCTACCTTTCTTTCTTGTGTGGGGTTTAAACATTTCCGGATTGGACCGAGTCTTGCCAAGCGGCCTTGGTTTACTACCGGTAGACCGCCTGTCAAGTTTCGGGTCATTTGGACTTCGTTTGATACCCCAACGGTTAACCGAGGGACCGAAAAGGCCTCGTGTGTGTTGCAGCCCAACACCCCCCAAATTTGGCCCAAAACCCACCAAACTCTGCTCCATGTCCTAGAGCGTTCGATCACGATCGTGTGGGCGAAAACCGCACCTCATTTGGACTCTCCTAGCTCCCTCTATGCCTATATATACACCCCTCCGTTTTCGGATCTCTCCCTCTCCCCGAAACCCTAAAAAAAAAGAGAATCTCCTTCCTCCGCCGCCGACGGACGTGTCCGGCCCGCGCCGGACAGCGTCCGCTCCACCCCGCCGCCCGCCGCAGCCATCGCCGTGCCGCCACGTGGGCGCGCCCACATCGCCGCGCCCGCCGGCCCGCAGGCCCACGCGGGGCCCTCCCCAGCCCGCGTCATCGCCCCGCCGCCTCACGCCCGCAGCCGCCGCCATCCTCCTCGCGGCCGGCCACCCGGGGCACCGGCGCCGCCGCTCGCCATCGTCGCCGGCCCGCTCCTCGAGCCGCGGCCCCGCCATCCGCCGGCGCGCCCGCCGCCGCCGAACCTCGCCGTGGCCACCACCGGGCCCCGCCGCCCTCGTCCGTCTCCTCCGGCGGCCGGGTCGGGCTCCGGCGAGCCTCCCCACGCCCCTGCGGTCCTCCTCCGGCGAGCTCCAACTCCGGTGAACAGTGCCCCGCGGTCAACCTCGAAGTCCGTGCCCGCGAGATCCCGATCTGGATCTCAGATCCGAAACCCTAGGGTTGACTTTTGCCTCTCTCCGTTAATTTTTATGCATTCTTTGTCTGCGCGTATCTCCGCAACCGTAGATCCGTTTTAGGCGTATGATATGTCAAAATCTTCGTCTCGACATGTACATCATTTCATTCCATTGCATCATTTGCATTTGAGGTCATCTTGATACCCAAAATGCTGGTAGAAGGAGGCTCCGTGAGTTAAACTGCAGATCCGTTAGTTCATCATGCACTTTTGTCATTTTTGCTATAATTAATTCGTGCATGATATGCCTGTGCCCCTTTGGGATGATTTGTGAAGCATTTTGTCTTCTTTCCAGAGGTGCTACCCATGCATTTTTAGGATGTGTGTGTTGTCTTGTGCAAGCTTGCGAAGTAGGGTACCTGAGAATGCAGATTTCAGGGACTTAGTGATTTTCACTAAGTCTGGGATATTTTAGTTCATGATGCTATATGTCCAGCTTGTTTCCTAGTGATCCGTGCCTCTTTTGAGGATGATCAGTAAGGGAGTTTTGATATTTAAGTTATGCTCTATCCATCCATGTCTTTGTTGGCATTTGTGGAGTGCTCTAGGTTGACTCAATCGAGCTCAACTTTTGCTTCGTTGTTAATCTGGGCAGATCGTTAACTTGTTTGCGATTTCGTCGATGCTACCGTTAGTGTTCCATGCATGCTATGCCTTCGTTCTTGCCATGTGTAGCTAGCACTTTGTGTCTTCTTGCTGGTTATATGCTTTACTTGCCATGACTTGCACCGTAGTGAGTGCATCGAGCTCGTTTACATGCCTTCGTGAGTTAGATTTCAGCATGTCTCAGTTTTCACTGTCTGAAAACTGATTGTGTTCGAGCGATGTTCGTGAGCTCGGTAGAGTATTTTGTGAACCCTTTTGGCCCCAGGTCACTTTGGGTGTTTTATTAAGCTTGTTGAGTAGGTCCATGCCATGTTCTTACTTGTCATGTTCAGGTTTCCTATCATGTTGTTTTGCTGCTCCGAAGAGAGCTTCGTGATCTGAAATTTCAGACTAGTGTTAATTTCACTAAGTCTGAGATCTGTTTTGCATTTGCGTTTTAGCCATGCTTGTTTGAACCTCTTAATGGATGAAATTGCCTGTGGCTCAGTGCTAGTGTTTTGTCGACCATCTTGTGTACTTCGCTGCCATGTATTTTGTTTTCATGTTTGGTGGCTGTAGCATGCTCATTTCGTTGCATTTAGATGCCTACTTGCTGTTAATCGCAGACCGGTGTCGTATCTTAAAACGCTTGCCATTTCCAAACCGTAGCTCCGATTCCTATGATCTTTATATCGTTTTCGAGCGATTTCATCCCCTCTATCCAGTGGCACACTTGGTTTTCCAAGTTGATGCCAGGTTCATGCTTTTCCTGTCATATCTTGCATTTTTGCATCCCGCATTGCATCCCGCATAGCATATCGTCATTTCATCATATTGCTTGGTCTTGCCCGTGGTTGATTGTATCCTTGTTGCTTGTTTGTCTTGTTGGGTAGAGCCGGGAGACGAGTTCGCTACCGAGGAGCCCGTTGAGTTTGCTTGTGAGGATCCAGTCAACTCTGACAACTGTGCAGGCAAGATGATCATACCCTCGAAATCACTACTATCTTTGCTATGCTAGTTTGCTCGCTCTTTTGCTTTGCCAATGCTACGATGCCTACCTTTTGCTTGTCAGCCTCCCAATTGCCATGTTAAACCTCTAACCCACCATTGTCCTAGCAAACCGTTGATTGGCTATGTTACCGCTTTGCTCAGCCCTTCTTATAGCGTTGTTAGTTGCAGGTGAAGATTGGAGCTGTTCCTTGTTGGAACATTTATATTCTTGTTGGGATATCATTATATTGCTATGTTATCTTAATGCATCTATATACTTGGTAAAGGGTGGAAGGCTGGGCCTCTCGCCTAGTGTTTTGTTCCACTCTTGCCGCCCTAGTTTCCGTCATACCGGTGTTATGTTCCCGGATTGTGCGTCCCTTACGCGGTTGGGCTATAATGGGAACCCCTTGATAGTTCGCCTTGATTAAAGCTTTTCCAGCAATGCCCAACATTGGTCTTACCATTTGCCACCTAGCCCCTTTTCCCTTGGGTTTCCGGAGCCCGAGGGTCATCTTATTTTAGCCCCCCACGGGCCAGTGCTCCTCTGAGTGTTGGTCCGAACTAGAGCCCTGTGCAGCGCCACCTCGGGGAAACTCAAGGTTTGGTTTTAGTTGTACGGATTGCTCATCTGAGTGTGCCCTGAGAAAGAGATATGTGCAGCTCCTATCGGGATTTGTCGGCACATTCGGGCGGTGTTGCTGGACTTGTTTTAACCTGTCGAATCATCTTGTTGTACCGAGATACCGAGTCTGATCGGTGTGTCTTGGGTGGAGGTCTATTCCTTCGTTGACCGTGAGAGCTTGTTATGGGCTAAGTTGGGACCCCCTGCAGGGATTGATCTTTCGAAAGCCGTGCCCGCGGTTATGGGCAGATGGGAATTTGTTAATGTCCGGTTGTAGATGACTTGAACTAAACTTAATTAAAATGAATCAACCGTGTGTGTTACCGTGATGGCCCCTTCTCGGCGGAGTCCGGGAAGTGGACACGGTGTTGGAGTTATGCTTGCGCAGGATGTTCCTTTAGCTTCTCGCTCGTGCTTCGCCTTCTCTTCTCGCTCTCCTTTTGCGTATAAGTTAGCCACCTCATATGCTAGTCGCTTGCTGCAGCTCCACATATATTTGCCTTATCCATTCCTATGAGCTTAAATAGTCTTGATCGCGTGGGTGTGAGATTGCTGAGTCCCTGTGGCTCACAGATACTACTACTCCAGATGCAGGTCCAGGTGTTTCCGCTCCAGTTGACGATTACGAGCTCAGGTGGGAGTTCGACGAGGACTCTCAGCGTTACTACGTGTCCTTTCCAGATGATCAGTAGTGGTGCCTAGTTGGGGTTATCGATTCAGGACCTTGTCGCATGTTGGGGGTCTTTTCTATTTTGGCGCCGTAGTCGGGCCATGAGTGTTTGTTTGATGGATGTTATTTATGTACTCTGATGTGACGTGGCGAGTGTAAGCCAACTATGTTATCTCCCCCTTTTATTATGTATTACATGGGATGTTGTAATGATTGCCTGACTTGCGACATTGCTTTCAATGCGGTTATGCCTCTAAGTCGTGCCTCGACACGTGGGAGCTATAGCCGCATCGAGGGCGTTAGGATTACCAAGCCAAACTGGTCGAAGTTGAGTCTAGAAATTCTTTAGTTATATAAGGGAATTGATTGTGGGATGGAATGTAAGGCTCTTGTTACTCCTTTACCTCATGCCCTTCTGATCCGAGTCATCTTATCTTTCCTACGGGGTTAAGGAACTAGGCTTTCTCTTCTTCCTATCAGGATCACGTGCTACTAATCTGTAGACTTATAGAATTGTTGGACTTAAGCCTCGGTTCAGGTCCTACTACTTCCGTATGTTAACTGTTGATCTCGAAACCTTGATACTATGCTTCTGAGTGGTTATGCCACTATTTTTTAGCATGTCTCAAATTCTTTTGAGCATTTACAACCGTTATGTTGTCCGAGTCATGCCAAGTTTTTAAATAGTTTGAAGCATTTGCAAAATTCCTTCCTCCCGTTTTGATGTCCCTTTGGGCCAGATTAACCACACTAATCGGTGAGTTGAGATACTTTGTTGCCTTGACGTATATGTTGGAGCTATTACTATGACCCTAGGCGTCTTAGAGTGCCACCTAGTAAGCTAACCATGTTTTGCGTTCCCAGTCTGATGATTCTGGCCACCATTCTCGAAAGCATCCCATGATGCAATTTAGTTAGTAGGTATTCTATTCCTGGGTTTTGAACCCGAGACTCACCCTACTTACCTCATGTTGATAGTCTTTGCTCATTCCTTTAGGATATTTGTAACCTTTGCATTATTCCTCGAGGTCCGTGGTATTTCCTTCTTCAAAATACTATGAACCGCTTATGGAAGAAGTTTGTTGGATCAAAAGATCACAACAGGAGTGCTCTCGATGAGTTCTCCAATTTGTATTGTGACTCTACCAGCTCAACCTTTCTGCATGGGTTATCCGGAAGAAATATGTTGAACTTGTTCGACATGCTAGTCCATGCATCCACAACTCAGAAAATTGTATGTTCCTTTGAGTTGTCCCTCTTTAGTTGTCTTTTGACCTTCGTCTATCAATTGATAGTCAAGGGTATGCGTGCATTCGTTCATTGATGCCTATTACTCTTGTGGTCCGTCAAGCCATTCTATCCCAGAATGACTAGGAGAAACAAACTCCAGTATCTCATCCATTTCCAGGATTGGGTCAAAGTAGTTGTATTCCGCAGATCAAAATGCCAATTCCAGCTTCTGATCTGTTCTACCCTAGAGTATTACCCCCTTTTATGTCAGGATTGTTATGAGAATTGCAGCATCTCTCATGAATTCTTGATGCAGTGATACTTTTCACCATCATCACTCATTCCTCGGCCCTTGTGTTGTTGTAACTGGAATGCCGACAAGTGAATTGTGATGTGTGAAATCAACACTCCTAGCAACTATGTTGCTTGGTAGTTAATGGACAATAATCTTATCCTTACGTGTTGATTGTTGAATCACCACTCTAAGGTTGATCGTGCTACCTAGTCCTTATTTCCAGTGCACTTTTTGATGAATGAGTTAGGATGGGTCAATACTTGCTTATTTGATCATATCGTCTTGCCCCGAAAAGCAAGATTGTTCTCGAGCTTAGTGACATATCGGTGTTTCGTGATGTTCCGAATATCCTCTCGGAAGTATTACTAGGTTGTCACCTGACCGCTATGTTGAGTTCGTGATCATGTTGGTCTTCCTTCAAACCATCTTCTCTCCAAGAATCTGTGTCGGATACCCTGAGCAAGTTGGTTAAGCTAAACAACAACTTGGAGAGTTGGAAGATAAAAGCTTGTTCGAGTCAGTTCATTCCAAAGCGATATCTTTGTGTGTGTGTGTGTGTTGAAGAAAGATGATATCTTCATTGATTGATCCTCGTGGTCAATTGTTGGATCTAGTTTTCTTATCGAAGCTTTGATTTGAGTGTGGGTTATCATCAAATCAAATAAGAACCAATGATGGTCGTAATGTTGTCTTACTCGTGGTTGTCTCCTCGAGCATACACCGTTATATCTTTTGGTCTGACCAATGTTATCACCGTGTTCACACAATTGTGGAACTCAAATTATATGGACACCTGGATGAATTGTTGTGGACCCCATCAGCAACATTGTTATCTTTTCCGTGATCTGTGTTGAACATCCAGCTAGTATTGGAAACTTTTATAAACATTATCTGCATGACCCGTTTGTGAAGTATATGTCCGGATGTAAGAAGTGACTTCCTCTGATTCATGTGCACTTGATGTAAGTTGCCGCCGTGGATCTGAGAAAGATTGTTTTGTTTCCTTTGGAACCATTCCAAATCAATCATGCATACGTGCAAAGTATTCTATGGTCTGGAGACTTGTGTAACGCCCTGGATCCGATGCGCCAGGTGTCCTTCAGTTATTCGCTGCCATTGCCATGTCATTTGCTTGTGTATTGCGTTTTATCATGTCATCATGTGCATTGCATTGCATACGTGTTCGTCTCATGCGTCCGAGCATTTTCCCCGTTGTCCGTTTCGCGATCCGGCACTCCTATGCCCTTTGGCCTTCCCCTTTTGTCTCTCGTTGTGTGCGGGTATTAAACTTTCTCGGAATGGACCGAGGCTTGTCAAGTGGCCTTGGTATACCACGGGGAGACCGCCTGTCAAGTTTCGTGCCATTTGGAGGTCGTTTCATACTCCAACGGTTAACCGGGTAACCGCAAAAGCCCCTCTCTCTTTGCAGCCCAACACCCCTCCAAACTGGCCCAAAACCCAGCAAACTCCCCTCCATGCTCTTGGTCATTCGATCACGATCGTGTGGGCGAAAACCGCTCCTCATTTGGACACTCCTAGCTCCCTCTACCTATAAATATGTGACCTCCCCCGAATTCGCGGACGAAACCCTAGATCGCCCTCCGCCGCCACCGGACATGTCCGCCCGAAGCCGGACGTGTCCAGCCGCCGCTCCCCAGCCAATCGCCGCCCGCCACGTGTCCTCGCCGCCGTCGTCGCACGCGCGCCGCCACCAGGACCGCGTCAGGCCCGCCCGGGCCAGATCTGGGCCCGAACCGGCCCGCGCGTCGCGCCGCCGTCGCCCGCGCGCTCCCCCGCCGCCGTTTGCCATCGTCGTCCGCCTCCCGGCGCCCCGCCACCGTCCGCCGCCCCGCCGCCGTCCGGCTCCTCCGTCGCCGTCGGCCGGACGCCGCCGCGCCGCCGCGGGTGCCACCCCACCGCCTCGGCCCGTGCCTCCTCCGCCGCGCGCCTCCGCGCCTCGAGCACCACCATCCCGGTCCGGCCCGTCTCCGCCCCGACCGGCCGCGCCCAGCCCCGCTGCCTCCGGTCGCCCCCGCCGCCTCCGGCCGCCTCCGCCGCCATTCCCGGCCACCCCGTCGCCGGATCCGGACGGGTGGGATGAGATCCACCCGTCCCGGAACCAAACGCTTGCCGCCTCGTCCCGCGGGATCCCCTCATCCAGTTTTCGGAGGTCTAATTTCTGCTAAGTCCCCGTTTCTGTGTAGTTATCATGCCATGTTCGTTGCATTGTATCTCTTCATCCGTAACTCCGTTTCATGCGTGTAATATCTCAAATTGTTCGTCTCAACGAGTAATTCATTTCGTTACATTGCATCATATTCATTTGAGGTCATCTAGATGCCCGAATCATCGTTGTAAGAGTGCTTCATAATGTTTTCTGTTGTCTGTTATCAGAACGAGCTCTTTTGTTATATTTGCCATGATTGATGTGTGCATCCTATGAGGTTGATGTCTATATGTGTTTTGAACTATGTCATGTCTTCTTTACAGAGGTGCTTACCATGTATTTTTGTGATCAATGTGGTGACTATCACAAGCATGCAAACTAGGCATCGTGATGTTGCTGTTTTAGTCCCTGTTCTGTTGTAATTTTGATGCCATGTAAACTTGATGCTACAGAGAGATCCATGCATATTTTGAGATACTTCAGTAAGGGTGTTTTGAACATATTGTTGTTGTATATCAATTCATGCCTCTGGTTGCAATTATGGAGTAGTCTAGCATGTCATTTTAGTGCTCTACTTTTGCTTCAAAATGTTTCCTGGCAGATTGTTTACGTGTTATTCAATTTGGCCAAGGTTGTTGTAGTTGATCCTTGCATGCTATGGAATTGTTCTTAACTTGGTTTGTTTCACAAACATGTCTTCTTGATGATGCTATGCTTATCTTATCATGAAATGACTTGTGGTAAGTGTATTGATCTTGTTAAGTAGTGTACTTGATGTTGCTGTTTTGCTAGGCTGAATCTGTTATTTCGCGATGCTATGTAAACATGTTGCTACTAATCATTCTATGCATAATCTGGAGATGTCCTATAAATATGTTTTGATCTACATGTCATCCTCTAACCATAAATGCCCCTGGTTGCAATTATACCTTGCTGTAGCTTGTTCATATCTTGCTCTAAAGTTGCTTCATAATGTTGCTGTCAGCCTGTTAACATTAAGTTCAGTTGTTTCCCTGTGTTTTCCTAGTGTTCCATGCACCCTATGACCTTTCTATTTCCATGCTTAGCTTCACAAATAGGTCTTATTACTGTTGGGTGCCTTGCCATGCCATGTATTGCTCTGTAGTGAGTTGCACAAGCTCATCTACATGCCTTCATAATTCTGTTTTCTGCCATGTTTGAATCGGTAATATAACTTGCCATGTTTACGTGGATGCCATCATATTTTCTGATCCTTTTTGGCCTATAGTAAGTAAGGGACTTTTGATATATGCATTTAGTATATTCATGCCATGCCTTTGTTTGCCATGATAAGTTCCTGTAACATGTTGTTTGATAGCTCTGAACATTGCATCGTGATGTTATTTTCTGCAAAGTCTGAATTGTTATTACTTGCAATCTTAGCAGGTGTGTTTCAGCATGTTCTAGTGATTTCTGGAGATAGCTCAGTGTTCATGTTTTGTTATTCTTTACCTGTACATCATGCCCATGCCTTTTGTTTTCTTATTATGGTCCTGTAGCATGTTGTTTTGATGCTTGCAATATGCCTAGTTGCTGTTTTGGACAGATTGTTGCTATAACTTGTATAGTGTGTGTGTGTTGAACTGTTGCTCCGTTTTAAGTGTGCTCTATATGAAACTTACTTGTTTTTGCATATAGTTCCATATTATCATGTTGCATCCATGTTTTGAGGTGTTTGCTTGATGTTTGGGTGCATTTTGCATCAATGCCATGTTTAACTTGTGTTGCTCATATCTACTAGGTCGTAGCTCCGAACTAAATGAACTTTATATGTAACTTGACTAGAATCTCGTGTAGATCATCTTGGTGCATCTTAACTTGCTGTTTAACAACTTGAAAATAAGGTTTATTCAGATCTGGACCAACTTCGAAATATGCATATGAGGACTTACCGGAATTGTTATAAGTTGTTCCCGGCCTCATTTAAACTTGCTTTGATGTGTTGCTCTTGTTTGCATCATCTCTTGCCATGAGTAGCTTCATGTAGCTTTGTCATGCATCATGCTTGTTATGCATCATGTCATGTTCATGTGTGGTGTGTTTACCTTGTTGTGTGCTTCTTTTCGATAGTTCCTGTTTTGTTGCGATCGTGAGGATTCATTCGTCTATGCTTGGTTCGTCTTCGTGGCTTCATCTTCTTCATGGACTCGTTCTTCTTCCTTGCGGGATTTCAAGCAAGATGACCGCTACCCTGGATCTCACTACTATCATTGCTGTGCTAGTTGTTTCGTTCTATCGCTATGCTGCGTTACCTATCGTTTGCTCATCAAGCCATCCCAAATTGCCATGAACCTCTAACCTTTGACACCTTTCCTATGCAAACCGTTGTTTGGCTATATTACCGCTTTGCTCAGCCCTCTTATAGCGTTGCTAGTTGTAGGTGAAGTTGAAGATTGCTCCATGGTGGATAACCGTTGTTGGGATATCACAATATCTCTTATATTATTAATGCATCTATATACTTGGTAAAGGGTGGAAGACTCGTCCTTTTGCTTGGTGTTTTGTTCCACTCTTGCCGCCCTAGTTTCCGTCATACCGGTGTTATGTTCCCAGATTTTGCGTTCCTTACGCGGTCGGGTGATTTATGGGACCCCCTTGACAGTTCGCTTTGAATAAAACTCCTCCAACAAGGCCCAACCTTGGTTTTACCATTTGCCTCACCACCACCTACTTTTCCCTTGGGAGTCGCTCTCTCGAGGGTCATCTTTATTATAGCCCCCCCGGGCCAGTGCTTGTCTAAGTGTTGGTCCGAACCAGAGCCACTTGCAGCGCCACCTCGGGGAAACTTGAGGGTTGGTTTTAGTTGTACGTAGTGTTCATCCGGTGTTGCCCTGAGAACGAGATATGTGTAGCTCCTATCGGGATTGTCGGCGCATCGGGCGGTCTTGCTGGTCTTGTTTTACCATTGTCGAAATGTCTTGTAAACCGGGATTCCGAGTCTGATCGGGTCTTCCTGGGAGAAGGTCTATTCCTTTATTGATCGCGAGAGCTTGTCATGGGCTAAGTTGGGACACCCCTGTAGGGTATAATCTTTCGAAAGCCGTGCCTGCGGTTATAGGCAGATGGGAATTTGTTAATGTCCGGTTGTAGATAACTTGACACCAGGTCCGAATTAAAATGCATCAACTGTGTGTGTAGCCGTGATGGTCTCTTTTCGGTGGAGTCCGGGAAGTGAACACGGTTTCTGGGTTATGTTTGACGTAAGTAGGACTTCAGGATCACTTCTTGATCATTACTAGTTGACGACCGTTCCGTTTGCTCTCTTCTGGCTCTTATTTGCGTATGTTAGCCACCATATATGCTTAGTCGCTGCTGTAGCCTCACCACTTTACCCCTTCCTTTTCCTTTAAGCTTTGCTAGTCTTGATACCCATGGTAATGGGATTGCTGAGTCCTCGTGGCTCAGAGATTACTACAACAACAGTTGCAGGTACAGGTTTTGCGATGATCATGACGCGAGAGCGATGCTTGCTTGCATTGAGTTTTTTTCTGCTTCTTCTTCGATCAGGGGATAGGTTCCAGTTCGGCAGCCTGGGCTAGCAGGGTGGATGTCGTTTGAGTTTCTGTTTGTGTTTCATCCATAGTCGGATGATGATCTTATGTATTGTGATGTTGTATTCGTGTGGCATTGTATGCCTTATGTATGTATCCCCATCTATTATGTAATGTTGATGTAATGATATCCACCTTGCAAAAGCGTTTCAATATGCGGGTCTATCCTTGGTGGGACCTTCGAGTTCGTTTTGGATAGGGTCGCATATTGGGCGTGACAACTTGCAACCTTCATTCCATGTGTATTCCCTAGGACACCAAGCCACTGATTGACTTGTTCAAGGAGAAGAAGTTCCTTCTTAAGAGCATGCCTTATGTAAGGACTTCAATATCCTCGATGATGGTTCCCCACCTGAACTCGATAGTGTTTTATTATAAGACTACTATGTGGTCATGATTGTCTGGGACAACATGTTCACATGTGTGTAGCAAAACCAGCTCATGTGTTGGAGCTTGCTCTCGTAGTTCATTCCTTGAGAATCTCGCAACGTCATCTAGTCGATTTGTGTTGCAAACTTTCTTTTCCAGACATGCTATCTGAAATATCCTGTCACCAACCGGATTTGAATCTCAGGCAGATGTGATGGTTGGTACTTTTCCAAGATCTGTGATGTAGGCTCTGGCAAGGTTGATGTTTTGGCCGACACACCTAGCCGGAATATCTATCATTGTAGTATCTTGAATGAGCAATTTGCCCATATTCTCTATAAGGATTTCATGATGACTTTTCTAGAAGTGTTCCTTATAAATCCTTTCTCTTCCGAAGTCCGACCTATACTTGATGGCCACGTTAATGCTTTAAGTATGACTGTGGTATGTAGAACATCAAGGAGAACATTAGAAGCAGAGTGCTAAATGTTTCTCGGTCAATCATCGAGATTTTGATCCCTTGACCTCGCTAAGGTGAAATCTAAGGAGATGTTATCTTCCTTTGCATCTGCATCGTCCATCACTATTCATCATGGTAGTACGTTGTGTTGCCAGGATCCTTGACATAGATATTGGTAAGACCTTGATGAATATGGAAATGCTCAAGTTCTTGAGAGCACGCACAAGCGCTAGGTGTTATCATTGACACTAACTAGGATTGCTCTCAGTTTCCTCGATTACGCTATTACTTTTCAAACAGTGGACTCACTCTCTACTGTTGAGATTCTCCCCAGTTACTAAAATCATCCCTTCTGTTGTTTTCAACAAGGTAGTCCACCTCATCCATTCTAGTCGGAGTATGCCATTCTCCAAACTTCTTCAAACGATCATTTGTGATTGTCTTATGCTGGTATAAAGAGTCTCAATGATCTAGATAACAAAACTAATTCTTTCTGCCACTTCAGGGAAAATCCTGCAAGTCACCTTCCCTAAGGTGCCCCGTTGTGGAATCATGGCAGATACCTCCTCGCTATCTTGAAACCAGGCGCCATCTTCTTCAGCATGGAATTTTGCCTACCAGTTTGTCCTTTCGTCATTTGCTTCTTTCCATCCCTTCTGATGTGTGTTTTGTGTCTCAACTCGAGAGATGTTACTGTGTCTCATACTGTGAGTTGATCATGAGTGGCTCGATCTTCGAGAAGATCAACTCTTTAGAGTTTCCCTTTCTTCTCATTGTCGTGTTGGATGAAGATCTCGAAAGCAGAGATATCAATATCAGGATGATGTAGTGAATCAACATCTTCGAGAAGAGCTTTTGGATCTTGAAGATCATGTTAGCTTGTGTTCCCATGTCCTTTTACCTCACGTTTGAATCTCGGGACGAGATTCCTGTTTAGTGGGGGTGAGTTGTCACAGCCCTAGAATCATGCTTGTAAACCATGCATCATGTCTAATTTCTGAAAGTTGAAGTGAGGAAATTTGAACGCCTCAAAACATTTAAATAAAAGAAGGGCAAATAACCCTGGAAAATGCATCCAAAGTTTCCAAAATGGTCTTCAATGGTGTTTGATAATTTTGGGAAGGGTTTTGATCCAAACCAAAAATATGGAACTTTTTTAGGAATTATTTTGGCCATTTGGATTTATATTAATAAATATTTGAATTGGATTTAATTATTCTATAAAAGAATTACAGGTCCAATAATTCTGGAAACCTATGGGTGGCTCTAAATATATCCTAACAGACCACATAGGGATTTCCAGGAGGATATAAAATAGTTTGGTTTTGAAAATCAAATTCAAAAAAATTGCAAAAAGAACAGAAAACAGAAATAAATAGAAAGACAGAAACATACCTGAGCCCACTTACCTGGCCTTCTACTGTAGCAGCCCAGCCCACCATCGCAGACATCCCTGCCGTCTTCCTCCTCAGACAGTAGAATGCAGGCGCGTGGCCATAGCGCGCGGGCACACGCCCAGGCCACCTCCTGCCTCTCTGCCTGTCTCCCCGTTGCCCTGAGGATGCCACGCACCCTCCTGGACCCTCCTCGCTCTCTTCCTCACCTTCACTTCCCCCTGGATCCCTCTCTCTTCCCTACTGAGCGGGGCTCGTCACCACCGACGTCGTTCACCATAGCGACCACCTCCCCCTGAACCTCTCTCCGCCTCCAGAAGATCCCCCATGACCACCTCTTCCTCCTCGATGAGTCATGCAAGCTCGGCCACCCTGCATCGCCGCCTACATCGCCTTCTTCTCCCTCTGGCCACCGAGATAGCCGGTGACCTCCCGTTGTCACCAGCCCCTCCCCGAGCTCGCCCACCACCTCGTCCGAACCGCCGTGAGCTTCCACGCCGTCTCCCCCTCTTCTTTTTGTCGTTTGCGCACTCTAACCGCCTCCTCCATCGGAGCCGAGATGCTCCGCCGCAAGAGCTTGTCACCGACATTGCTCCGGTGACCATTTGGTCGCGCCAATGTGCCAATCACGTCTGCCGCATTGCGTAATGCCTCGCCCGCGCTTTAGTCTGAGCATTTGCTTGCTGCAGCCGCGCCCCCGTGCATAGCCAAGCTCCGGCCACCGCTGTCGAGATCGCCGACGTCGTTTCCGGCGTCCCCGTGTCCAACCACTTGCACCACTGGATGCGGCAGCTCCCCAGCATCATTGATTTGGTCGACGGAGGACCAAATCTGAAGCCAGCCGCCGCATCTGGCCTCGCCGGCGGGTTGACCGCTTTGACCGGCGGGGTTTCACCCGTCTGCCCAGGGGTTTGACCCCTCTCTCTCACTTACGTGTGGGCCCAGGCCCCTGTTTAATTAGTGTTAGGTTAGTTAGTGTTAATTAACTAGTTAATTAGATGATCCACTGACACGTGGTCCCCGTACTGCTGACGGCTTAGTTAGGGCTAGTTTAGCACTAATTATCTCAGTTAGATAACTGAGTCACTCACAAGTGGGCCCCACAGGTCAGGTTTGACCTGGCCGACCAAGTTGACCTGCTGACGTCACACCGACGTCATGCTGACGCAGTAATCTGTTTTCTGGACTTTAAATAAATCCTAAAAGATTTATTTATCTCAAAAAAATAACCAAAACTTCTAAAAATCATATAAAATCAACCGTAACTCCAAATGAAACCAATTATATATGAAAAATTATCAGGAAAATCCAAAAGAATCTTTTTATGGCATTTTCATGCATGTTTCAGTAACCTAAAGCTACTGTATATGACAATTTGAATTAATGGTATTTGAAATGTCATATATGGAGTTTGATTTGACTCTTAGATTCAAACCAAGTCCATTTAACCTACTACTAGTTGCATTAGCTCAAACCACATCATATTGCCATGTCATGAGCATGCATCAGATTGTTGCATTGCATTGATTGTGTTCTTTCTCTGTTGCCGATGTTTGTCCCCCCTCGGTATACATTGTTCCGACGATGAGTTCGATGACACCGATGAGGAACTATACTATCTTCAGAAGTGCGAGGCAAGCAAAAGACCCCTTGTTCATTATGATACAATCCCACTCTCTCGCTCCTGCTCTCTTTTACTGCATTAGGACAACAATGATTCATCTGTTACATACTGCAGTAGTTGAACCCCTTTCCTCTGCATGACCTGTCATTGCCATAGTAAATAGATGAAACCCACTAGCATGAGTAGGAGTTGTTTGAGCCCTGATGTGCCTACTCATTCATGCTTGTTTTTCATGCTTGCTATTGCTTAGAGTTGAGTCAGGTCTGATTCATCGGGAATGAATCAGAGGTGTGTAAACATTTCCTACTGTGTGTGAGCTAAGTGTGTGAACATGATTTGGTAAAGGTAGCGGTGAGAGGCCATGTAGGAGTACATGGTGTGTTGTCTCATTGAAGCCGTCCTCAGGAACTGAGTTCTGTGTTTGTGATCCATGAACAGTTACTACCACACATTGGGTTCCAGTAACTCGACCCCTCTCTACTTATGAATCAACATGATCTCTGTCCAGGAGTTGCAACTAGTTTCTGGTGTTTGTAGGTAGTGTTAGTAGTCTACCAAGTGGCACCCGGTACAGGTGGGCTTCGGATATACTAGGCACAGTGGCACGGTGTACCTAGTGGCACCCGGATGGTGGGCTTCGGAACCCTGATCACATCGTTTGGGGCCGTGAGCGACACCCCGGCCGGATCTCCTTGCGGATGGAACCCGAATAGGCGATAAACCTGGACAAGAGACTTGTGTGGTTAGTTAGGTCGTGGCCGACACCCTCGCCAGGCTTCCGCTTGAAGGTTTCCTAGATACATGACGTGTACATGGCGGTAAGTGGCGAGAGCGTGTGTGAAGAAGTACACCCCTGCATGGTTAATATGATCTATTCGAATAGCCGTGTCCGCGGAAAAGGACTTCTGGGTTGCCTGTACAGTTCATAGACAAGTGAAAGTGGATTCTCTAAAATGCGCAAGATAAGCGTGAGTGCTATGGATGGCGTTCTCGTAGGGAGACGGGAGCGGATCCATAGTGGTGTATTGATATGGTGAATATGCGGACTCGTGTGTGCCACCTCAAAATAGTTACTTGTAGTTGTAGTTCAGGATAGCCACTGAGTCAAAGCTGGCTTGCTGCAGTTAAACTCCACCACCCCCTTTGTTGATACTGATGCATATGTAGTTAGTTCTAATGTAAGTCTTGCTGGGTACATTTGTACTCATGTTTTCTTAATTTATGTTTTGCAGAGAGACTTTGGTCTCACTAGTAGTTTTGCGTGGGCTTCGACGTTTAGCTCGGTAACTCAGCTACGATCTTGTGCCCTCGGCAGGATCTGGTAGATAGTCAGGCTTCTTAGCCTTTTTCATTTGTAGATGTCTGTACTCAGACATGTTAAGCTTCCGCTTGCGCTTTGACTTGTGTGCTCTAAATGTTGGGTCATGAGACCCATGTTTGTAATATCTCACTCCTCGGAGCCTATTGAATAAAATACTTGAGTTGTAGAGTCATGTTGTGATGCCATGTTGTACTTGCACATATCGAGCATATTGTGTGTATGTTACTGAAATGCTTGGTATGTGTGGGATCTAACTATCTAGTTGTTTATCCTTGGTAGCCTCTCTTACCGGGAAATGTCTCCTAGTGCTTCCACTGAGCCTTGGTAGCTTGCTACTGCTCCGGAACACTTAGGCTGGCCCGCATGTGTCCTTCTTCGTTCTTGTGTATGTCCCTTCAGGGAAATGTCATGCGGTGTCTACCGGAGTCCTGTTAGCCTGCTACAGCCCGATTTACCATAGTCCTGCTAGCCTAGTTGCTACAACCTGGATTCACTCGCTGATGACCGACACGTTCGTTGTTGGGTCATGTATGCCTGTCCCTGTAACTTAGTGCCACTTTGGGTTCACGACTAGCCATGTCAGCCCGGGCTCCTTGTCATATGGATGCGAGTGACACTATCATAGACGTGTGCCAAAAGGCGGAAACGGTCTCGAGTAAGGTAAGGCGACACCCGTGAGAATACCGAGCGTGAGGACGCAAAGTGATATGAGGTGTTACATGCTAGATCGGTGTGGCTTTGAGTCGGGGTCCTGACATTCCGACAGAACCCTCCCATTGCCATGACACTCTTACGACCACTCTGACCACTTCCTTACTAGGATTATTCATGCATGACTGAGCCCACCAAAGGAAAAACAACCACCATCCTGGAAAATAAACGGTCCCAAACGGGGACAAGGTACCATAACAACAATAGGTCTAGAAGGTTATGTCTGTTTACCGGGCCAGGGTAATGTACACCCATAACCTTCCCTTGTTGGAGGCACCAACGAGAGGCATGACAATGGAACTACTAACGGCCTCCCCATACTAAGGCAAATGTGGTTGCACTTGTCAACCCGATTCAGTGGCACCATGGCCCGACCAACTTTATGTTCAAGTTCAATTATCATCAGGTTTAACTTGAAAATAAAATGCTCAAGTCACTATATGCCATGCATATGCAATCATATATCATGCATCATATATCACTTACAAATAACAGATCAACCTTATTCAAAGTTCTACTTGCACAAACTCAACTTTCAACATTTCTGGTCCTTTCTTACTAGTTTACTAATACTCATCACTTAAGTTGCAATTATCAAATAAAACTCATTATGCATATAGTAAAAATAATACCGATGATCATATTAACATAGCCGTGGCAAACTTACTTTGATCAACTACTCTAACTATATCTCACTAGTTCAAGCATTCATTTCTGTTAACTAAGCATTTTGATCATGACAAACTAAATAACACAAGCATCATTTATTTTTAATACTATATGCAAGGAATATCATATAAATTGAAGTAGAAAATAATGGATATTGCAAAGACACCATGACAATGTTGTTGTGGCTTGCCTTAGTGCAGAGGAGCTTCACGCTCCCCCTGGATGCCTTCAAGACAAGCTTCACCTTCTGAAAATGAATCAAATGACAGAAAGAAAATATCAAGAACACTTCTGAAAATTACGAGAAATTCTAGGCAGCAACGAAAAATCCCATATTGTGTGTGTTGCTACGATTTTTCTAGTAAGAACTGGAAGCAAAAAGAATCAACTCATTTGGACTTGTAGAATAAAAGTTACAACTAGTAAAAGTTCTGGTCGAATTTGAACTAAATTTGAATTAAAAAGAAAAACCAGGGGGTGACGTCGAAGGCGTAAGCCACCAGGGTGCCACCACTCATACCGCTTCAGGTGCATCCTGAGTGGCTGACAGCGGTCCCCAAATGTCAGGTCGGAGGGGGGAGAGAGAAAAACAAAGGCGGGCGGCGCGGTGATGGCGCTTTCTCCGACGAGGAGTACCCGATGTCAAGATCTAGAGGGATAGGACTGTAGAGGAGATCGAGGCGCGCCTGCCCGTACAAGTAGCATGGCTAGGGTGGCTGGACGGGGTCGAAACGGAGCTCTCCAGCAGCGGCAGCGGGCGGAGGTCATCGGAGATGATGGTTCTGGCGAAGCAGGGCCATTCCAGCAGCTCCAATAGCACCAGCACGCACCAGTGGATCACCACGAACACGCCAGAGTGGTCAGTTGAGCTCGAGCGGCTCTAGAGAGGAAGGGGGCAGAGGATGGGGATCACCAGCGAGCTCAGGGTGGGGACAGCGGCCAGATGACTGCTCGGCCGGGCTGCGGCTTCCTAGGGGGTGTGGAGGTGTGATGAGTGTGTGTGAGGAGAGGAACAAGCTCAGGGGAGCTCTATTTATAGTCAAGGCCGAGGCGGGGATCGAGAGCTCGTCGGAGCTCTCTAGAGCTTCGCCCGATGATAAATGGCATTGATGAGAGGGTGGAACACGCTAGAGATCACGCGCAAGCTGTAGACAAGCTGCGACAAGCACAAGAGCGCGATATGCGATGAGCACAGGGGCATGGGTGCACTGTTGCGTTGGCCACGCCATGCCCGCGCTTGCTGTGGAGAGCGCCAGGGTGCAGTTATGAGGGTTCAAACAAAGATATTGGCGCGGTTTGGCAAGGTGCGGCAGCTTGGGCAGCGAGCACGCGTGAAACAGCGTAGTTGGAGCAACGCAGAGCGTGTTGGATGCATGCCAACCCCCTTGGACGAATGTGGTCACCGCGTGAACTATGATATCAGGATTAGCTAAGCGCAAACACCATGTCTGGCTGTTAGTACTGAGTGGTTTTAGTTGTTTTGCACGTTTGGCTGGATCACATGTGCACTGTGGGAGTGGCTATCTTCCTAGCAAGTTTTTGGATAGAAACTTGTGAGCTTTACTGAGAACAATCTAGTGAGAATTAAGGGTTGGGCTTTGGGGTTTAGTAGTCTCTTAGGAGGGTAATCAAGCTCAGAAAAGATCAGCCCCAAAACATCAAGCAAAAATATACTTACTGTTCAAAGTGATCACTGTATCCAGAACATAAATGATTTTATGTAGAAAAAATATTACAAAAAGTTATGTAATATTTTTGTTGTGGGAGGTGCCCTAGGGTTCAAAGAATATTTGTGAATTTATTCAACATTTTTGGAGCAAGAAATCTAGGGGTTGCTTTGGAGCATACTTCTCTGAAGTGATTTTCAGGGAAGAAAATGAATATTTTTCTTCTATAAAAAATATTCCTTGGGCTTTTGTTGGTGTTTTTCAGAGAAGTAAAGATGAGTTAGGGGTGAATGGGTCACTTGGGTGAAAATCAAGGGTAGGCCCAAGTGTTCAAGTCCATTTGAATTGATTCAAAACTCCAAATCCAAAGCAAATGCAAATGAAAGTCCGGAAAAAGAGAGAAGGCAAAATCCAGGCTGGCACAAACCTCTCCCACTTAAGATGAATCTCGTCCTCGAGATTCGGTTGCTTGGGAAAACAGTTCTTGGTAGGTTGTCCTTAAAAATTCCTCTCTTTCCCAGGTTGCTTCTTCTTCTGTGTGATGCTCCCACTGGACCTTGTAAAATTTGATCGCTTTGCTGCGTGTGACCCTTTCTGCCTCATCCAAGATTTTGAATGGTCTCTTCTCATAAGTTAAATCTTTGGCAAGCTCAATTTCTGACATATCAGTCCTCTTCTCGGGTGGTGAAATACACCTTCTCAGTTGTGATACGTGGAACACGTTTTGTACTTCTGACAATTCTGGTGGCAATTCCAACTGATAAGCAACTGTGCCAACTCGTGTCATGACCGGGAACCGACCAATATATCTTGGTGCCAATTTACCTCGGGTCTGAAATCTCTTGACTCCCTTCATGGGGTGACTCATAGATACACGTTTTCACCTGGTTCAAAACTGACTTGTCGATGTTTGGCATCATAATAACTCTTCTGTCGTGACTTAGCCAGTTGTAGTCTATCTCTAATTTCCTTGACTTGTTTCTCTGCCTCAAATATCAGATCTGTACCTAAGATATGACTGTCTCTAGTTTGAGACCGATTTAATGGAGTGCAGCACTTACGGTTGTATAAGGCTTCAAAGGGTGACATTTTCAGACCGGTTTGAAAACTATTGTTGTATAAGAATTCTGCATATGGCAGACAATCTTCCCATTTGGGTCCATGGGCTAAGGCACATGCTCAAAGCATATCTTCAAGGATTTGATTTAGTCGCTCGGTCTGACCGTCTATCTGTGGATGATAGGCAGTGCTATATTTGAGAGCAGTCCCCAAAGCTTGATGGTGTCGGGACCAAAATGCAGAGGTAAACAATGAACCTCGGTCTGAAGTGATTGTTTTTGGCACTCCATGCAGACTGAGAATCCGGGATACATATAATTGTGCAAGTTAATCAATGTGAAAGGTGGTGCGGATGGGAATAAAGTGAGCCACTTTAGTCAGCGTGTCCACTATGACCCATATAGCATCATTGCCTCGGTGGGTCTTGGGTTGACCGGTGATAAAGTCCATGCAGCATCGTCCCATTTCCATTGTCAGACGAGTAGAGGTTGGAGAAGTTTGGCGGATCCTTGCAGCCTTCACGCAGACGTTGGAGATATCCTTGCAGAATCTTGTTGTCAGCCTGTGCCACGCGGATCTCTTCTTTCAGAGTAGGAGTTACTTCCAAAATATTTGCAAGACCGGCATTTATAATTACCAAGTTGAGCTGAGTGATCTCTTGCTGGAGTTCTGGAGGCAAAGACTCCAGCATGGTGTTTAAATTGGCAAGCTTGCGACTGAGGGCGTCAGCAACCATTTTGGCTTTTCTCGGATGGTAATTTATTCCCAGATCATAGTCTTCGCTGTCATAGTTTTAAGTCTGGTTGGGTAAAAATATGTTCAAGATTCTTGTGGTCGGTAAATATTTGGCATCTCTTTTCAATGAGGTAATGTCTCCAAATTTTAAGTGACTGCACAACATCGGCCAGTTCCAAATCATGTGTAGGATAATTTTCTTCATGAGGTAATAGCTGGCGAGATGCGTAAGCTACCACCTTGTTATCTTATATAAGTACGCACCCAATGCCTTTTCTGGATGCGTCACAATACACATCAAAGCTACAATAATTGTCTTGGAGAGTCAGTACTGGTGCTGATGTCAATCTCATTTTTAGCTCGTTAAAGATCTGCTCACAATCCTCAGTCCATTCAAACTTCTTGTCTTTCTTGAGGAGTTCTGTCATTGGCTTGGCAATTTTGGAGAATCCTTCGATTAACCAAGGTAGTATCCGGCTAATCCAAGAAAACTCCGAACTTCGGATACCGTTGTGGGTTCTGCCCAATCAAGCACATCTTTCACTTTGCTGGGATCCACTTCGATACCTTCTGCTAATAGAACATGCCCCAGAAATCTGACTTGTTTGAGCCAAAACTCACACTTGCGTACAACTGGTGGTCATGGAGTCTCTGTAAGACTGCTCGGAGGTGTTCCTTGTGTTCTTCATCACTTCTAGTGTATACGAGAATATCATCGATTAAAACCACCACAAACTTACCCAATAATTCCATGAACACCTTATTCATCTTATGCATGAAAAAGGCGGGGGCATTTGTGAGACCAAAGGACATCACCGGGTATTCATAGAGACCGTAGCAGGTAGTGAACGTGGTCTTAGGAATATCTTCCTTCTTGATCTTTAGTTGATTATATCCAGTCCTTAAATCAAACTTGGAAAATACTTTTGCACCACTGAGCTGATCGAACAAATCATCAATCCTTAGTAGTGGGTATTTTTTCTTGATGGTGACATCTCTCAACTGGCGGTAGTCCATGCACATCCTGAGACCATAGTATTTCTTGTCTACAAATATTGCAGGTGATCCCCACTGTGACGAACTTGAGTGGACATACCCGTTCTACAACATCTCATCCAACTATTTCTTTAATTCCACAAGTTCGGAGCAAGGCATCCGATAATACTTCTTGTACAATGGTGCAGTACCAGGTACAAGATCAATCGCAAACTCAAGCTCTCTGTCTAGAGGCATTCCGGGTAATTCAGCGGGGAATACATCGGGAAATTCACTGACCACAGGAATCAGATCCAATTCTGCAGCTACCGCAGTAAAGACCATCTCCCTTTTGGGTATGCCTTTGCGGGCATAAAATTTGATGGTTCGCCCTTCCTGATTTGTCAGGGTGACTTCTCGAGTCGCACAATATGCATACTTGATATTGAGTCAACTAGTTCATTCCCAAAATAACATCCAACTTGGCAAAATCGATGACTATCAAAGTGGTTGGAAAACGGACTCCCTTGATATCAATTTCCAAATTTTTGTAGATCAGATGGCTTTTGATCACGGATCCCAGGGATTGAACCAGCATACTTTTTCCCAAAAGCGAGCAAGGAAAATTGTTTTGGGCAACGAAACTCCGAGAAATAAAAGAGTGGGAAGCCCAAAGTCAAATAAAATTATTGTAGGTATGTTATTAACGAGAAACATACCAATGACGATTTCAGGGTTTTCTAGGGCTTCATCTGCGGAGATGTTATGAACTGGCCCTTGGACGAGCTTCTGGGTATGATATGGCCCCATGTGATTGACTTGCGGTCGGAACGGGGCATTTGACTTCTTGGGACACTGCCTGGCATAATGTCTGGTCAGGACACAATTAAAGCAGGCATTGTTGTGCTGACGCCCCTCGTGCACTAGGCTGGTCACGACATTCTTGACTTGAGTAGTTGTCTTGTTCACATTCTGCTGCCAATTTGGTTTATACTCCAGTTGAGTCTGTTGCCAGGTATGGGGCTTCTGAATGGGTTGTTCGTCCTTCTTCGGTTCAAATTTATGCTTGTGGTCATTATTTGCGGGTCGGTTGTCTCGCACAGGCTTGTACTCTCTTTCTGCAATGAGGGCCTCGTTCACCAGCGACTGCAAATCTGGAAAGTCGAGCATACAGAGAGCACTCCTGAGGTGTTGATTTAATCCTCGAAGTAAGACTGTCGACCTTTCTTTTTTCTGTGGCCACATCATAAAGGGAATAACGGGCCAGATGGTTGAACTTGTGCAAATATTTGCTTACTAACAGATTGCCTTGAGTGAGACCAAGAAATTTGCGTTGCTTGACCTTCATGATACCAGCTGGAATATGATACTTGAGAAATTGGTCCTTGAAATTAGTCCAAGTAGTTTCTTCTCCCACAGGCCACAAACGTTTAGCATTATTCCACCATATAACAGTGGCTCCTTCAAGATAGTGGGTAGAGAACGGAACCTTGTCAGCTTCATCAGTGTGAGAAATGTCAAGTTTCTTCTCAATGGTTCGCAAGCAATCATCTTCTTCCAAAGGGTCAACCACCTAACTGAAACCGGGAGGCTTAGTCCTTTGAAAATCTGACAGCTTGGAGTGATGACCATTTTGATTTCCATTCTGCCCAACCATAGCTTGCACATTTTTTAATAACTCAATCAGATCATTGTTCATTGTTTCCTCAAACATGCGCATAATTTGTTCAGTGGAGGGTGGATTTGGCCATGGAGGCGGTGGTTGCGGATACGGCTCGGGGGAGTGTCCTGCCTGTCTTGCTGAACAACGAACAGGGACATCCTCACAAACCTGGGTGCTGCTGCCTCCCCGCGTCACCCTATTGTTTATTTTTTCCAATAAGAGCAACCGTGATGAGAAACATCCAATCATGGGAAGAAAAGCCAATGACAAACCCCCCCAAAAAACCTAATGAACCGAAAAGAACACAGCGATCGAATAAAATGTTCCAACATAATTATACATAGACATCATGACGGGTGCGACTACTCGCATACATGTATCATGGCTCATACAACTACATCCGTACATCACATGACCACTACTGATACTCAGATGCTCTAGGACTCTGCCGGTGCTGCCGGATCCTCTCCTGAGTCAGACCCTGATCCTGAACTGAGGACGCCAATCGAAACCTCCGGGTCAAAGGTAACGCGACAATGCTGCCTCGTGGGCTCTCCTTCATGGGTAGGTGCAGGATGAGAACGGATCATGGGAGCTGCAGGGGTAGCAAGAAGAGATGCCCACTCAGCAGGAGCACTGTGTGGGTTCACCCTCGAGGTGCCCGAGTTACTCGGGGGAGTAACCGGAGAAATAGGAGAGCAAGAACTAGGCACAATATAAGGAGTAAATCCCATAAAAGGTGGAGTAGGGTAGGATCTAGCGGCGGCTAAAGCAGAACGAGCACGATTCAGCTCTCGAGCCAGCTCATGAATCAAAAGATATATCGAGAAAGGTGGCTAGTGCCACTATCAGATGCCGGATCAACAGAATGAAAGCGAACACGACCATCATCGTGTAGAGATGGGTTGAAATGAAAACCTAGGTGGTTCTACATCTGAGCCTCAGCATAGGATAACTCAACAAGAATCTCGAATGCAGCATACTAAATGGCCTGAGCGGCGGTGGATGCATAACCGCTCCGAGAGGTGCGAGTGTAAGAACCCGCTGACGAACTGGTGCGTAGAGTAACCACGGTGTGGTACTCATACACGGAGTTGGCTAGACGCTCCCGGTACACCTGATATGCTGGGTCGTCACTGTGAGGGTACAATCGACGCCAGACACTACGAAGGAGATGCGGAGAAGTGTAGGGCATCAGCTGCAACTGACATGGATACAACACTGGAGCCATCTACACTCACAACCATTAACCGCTTAGAAATAACAATAAGTCTAATACATGAAGTGCAGTGCAACATCCAGATGCAAATACTAACGACACTCAATTAGCAAACTAACTAATGTTTACTTCGCGTGTCGGGGTCTAGCGTGTCCTACAGTCAGCGCGGCTCCAATACCAAGCGTTGTGGCACCCCGGCTCAGAGTGACCGGTTTACCTTGCATTTCCAACCGAGAGATCATGTCTTCTGGCAATACACAACATTGGTATAGAAATCGCTACTTATTGAAACTAGTGGAAGCATAGTGTTACATTACATCAAGTAGCGAGGCCAAGCGGCATACTCGGTGTGGCTGAACAATATGTACAATATTTAGTGAACATAAAGGGGCCTTGAGCACGACATCTACACGACAGCGGAATAACGACGTAGCGGGATTCCATAGCACAGGGGCACCGATGTGGACACGGTCTAGACATGACAACACTCCGATCCAGTTAGACTTTCCTGAAATCTGGCATCACACGCCAGGTCAGTACATTGAATGTACTTGCAGCCTCACAACAAACAAAACCATAATGACAAATAATATCATGAAATTTAAGCAAGTTCAATGCAAACATCAACATGCTAGTCATGCAGTGACCAAACTTGTGCATTGAGTCACTTGGACTCTCTTACCAATAGGTTGCCTCGCAACCGAACAATGATCACGACGAATCACGAATGGAACCACACTTGGTTCAACATGTTATCTCGTAACCAAACAGTGATCACTCCTGTATCACAACAAATATCACAACAGTCAGTCCCACAGACATCATCATGATTCAGCCAGTGCAATGCAAATAACTTAGTGTGTGGGATTCATTTATGAATGTTGATCCATGGTGTGACTTACTTACGAACTGGGCCCTTATCCGCGGGCACAGGCTATTGATAGATTAATACACTATCTAGAGCTACTACACTTTACCCACACCATGGAACCCATGGCCTCGCACTCCCATTCGTGTGGACCAACGACATTTCGACAGAACCCTCCCATTGCTATGACACTCTTACGGCCACTCTAACCACTTGCCTACTGGGATTAGTCATGGGTGACCGAGCCTACCAAAGGCAAAGCAACCACTATCATGGCAAAAAAACAGTCCCAAACGGGGACAAGGTACCATAACAACAAGGTTATGTCTGCTTACCGGGCTAGGGTAACGCACTCCCATAACCTTCCCTTGTTGGAGGCACCAACAAGAGTCATGACAACAGAACGACTAACGACCTCCCCATACTAAGGCAAATGTGGTTGCACTTGTCAGCCCAATTCAGTGGCAATATGACGTGACTAACTTTATGTTCAAGTTCAATTATCATCAGGTTTCACTTGAAAATAAAATGCTCGAGTCACTATATGCCATGCATATGCAACCATATATCATGCATCATATATCACTTCCAAATAACAGATCAACCTTATTCAAAGTTCTACTTGCACAAAACTGTCAGCGTTCTCGGAACGGGGGTCCCCAGACTTGCCTACCTGAGGCCTGCGGCGTGGCTCAAAGGGGTCCCAGCACGGCCCATCTTCATCAACACAAGCTCAAGACCCTCGCGAGAGGCCAAGCCTCGCGGGGCGGACGACAAGGAGCTTCCTCAGGCACAGCCTCGTCAAGCTGGCTCACGAGGAGGCGGAGAGTTCAAGGCAGGGTACCTCGCGAGGTGCCCATGACGCAAGCCATGACGACCAAGGGCGCCAGCCCGTGCAGTGTCCTTCTTTCCTCTTTGGTGCAAGGGGAGCAAGCGCAGGCGAGAGCATCAAGCAAAGGCATCCATTTCGGTGCAACAAGACCAAGACCAGTTCGACGGCAGGATGGAGGTCACCCTGGAGCCCAAGTCGGCGTCACCACCAGAGCCTTTGACATGCGAGGACCAACTTTAGTCAGGATAAGTGTATTAGATGTTCCCCTTTAAAATGGCCAATTGTTGGCGCCCTTCCCGCTCAATATTTGCGAAGAGGCCCAGGGCCTTTGCCTATAAATAGGACTAGCCACCCACAGGGTAGAGGCATCTGGATAGGAACCTGGAGATAAGATAGGCATCTAGAACCAACCCCTCCAAAGGGACAACGCCACTACAAGAACAGACCCTAGCGAGGCTGTTCTTCCTTGTATTGTTCATCATCAGCCCAAGAGGCAATTCACCACGCCACACACTGGAGTAGGGTATTACACCACAATGGTGGCCTGAACCACTATAAACCCTGTGTCTCTTGCGTTGTTCTTCTCGTAGTTTAAATCTTAGCGATTCAGCGAGGAACAAGTAGGTAGAAGGCGTAACCTCCGCACGCACCCCAGTGTTCGAACCTCAAGGGTCTGCCGGAACCCTAAATCTGACATTTGGCACGCCAGGTAGGGGTGCGCCGGGCTCCACCTTCTGCCGCTTCGCGTCCCGTCGCGTCGTCATCACCATGTCCGGCGACCAAGCGGGCAACCCTGCCCCCTGGGCGCCTTGGCCCGCCCATGCAGAGCCGCTCGCCCCGGGCGACCCAACGCCCCAGGCAGCTCGCGGTCCGCAGGGTGCTGCGGGCCGTGGGCGACGCGGACAGACCCCGACAGCTCCCACACCGCGGCAGACGCGGTCGGCAGCAAGAGCCCCCAACCACACCGCGGACACGGCGTCGTACACTCGCCGGGAGCAGGCGAACTCAAGGGCCGCGCTCACGGTGGCCTGAGAGCTGCTGCAGTGCAGGCTAATGGAACGCGGCCGCGACGTGCTGCTAGAGCGGGTGGCAGAGCTTCTGGGCTTCGCCGCCTCGGGGGCTCACCCCTTCTGCACTCAACTCCCGTCTCAGGCCCAGAGCAGCCCGCGTGCAGGCCCCTCACGCGCCCGCGGGCTCCAAGGCTACCCCGACACCGATGAAGCCGTCAGCACCGGGCCGGCGGCTACACTGACTCCGCTCCCCGCCAGCGAGGAAGGACTCGTCGTAACCCACGGCCCAAGTGGGCTGCCGCGCTACCACCCCCAGGTTGGCACATCAAGTAGAGTTGCGTGGCGCGCGGAGCACTATGACGTGGCCTTCGGGGTGGCGGCCCCCGAAGAGTACATGCCCCGCATGTTGGACCAAGGGCACCCGCGCGAGGGTGAACAAGGCTCGCTCCTCAGCCCAAGCTGGGGGGACGAGGCACCAGAAGTTGAGCTCTTCCAGGAGTCCCGGGACGGCCCCACCGGCCGCGCTGGAAGCGACGATTATCGGGTACCACTAATTCCTCAGGAGCAGGCATACGCTAATCATGGGTCGCAAGAGGTGCAGGTTGCCACAGCAAGTAGCTGCCCCACTCCCGCAGCCTCCTGCCCCTCAGCAGGAGGGCATCAGGGGCTGCAGGGGAGGGGCCGGGATCCGACATCACCACCGTGGCGTTCGGAGCAAGGCGTTCCCAGGAGGTAGGCCCTCCGCTGGGGAGGCGCCTCAGGGCCTGCCCCTGGCGGAGGACCCGTGGTTGTCGGGGGAACCGCTAGCGACCGCTCTACCCCATCGGCGGCGTCCTGGTTTCCGGTCATCGTTGATGGCACTAGAGTGTGGCGCAAGGCAGGGCCCTCGTCTGGCGATATGAAGCAAGGCTTGTACCTGTGAAGAAGGCCCAGTGCCTGTGAAGCTCGCCACCCCGTGAGACTCTCACGTAATAATGAGTGGGTTGTACACGCCCCATAGTCTCAGGGGTGCCGGCCTCAGGCCCTGGGGCTCCCTCTCACGCCCAGTGGCAGCACTTAGCTCCGCGCTGGTGAGAAGATGTCCAACACTAGACTAGGTGCCGAACATAACCTTTTTTGCCTTCGTTGCTTTTCCCTTGGTTGTTGCTTTCCCCTGCTGGATTTAAGTTGGATTAGAATTCAAGATTTGCGTGTATTCGGAGAAGGGGTGCTTAGTCTCGTTCGAACAATCTCCCACGTTTCGGTTATGACCTCGCCTCAGCTGCCTCCCCTCGTGAGCCACTCGCGAGCCGGGTCTGGCCTAGGTTGCGTGCAGCCCAGACTGCCGCCGTCGTGTCCTCTCAGGAGGTTTTTTCACTGCAGATCCTACGGATTTGATCAAGAGGCATTCGAGACACCACAGCCTCCCACAAATTATCTCAGGACCCGCATGGGACAAAGGTAAACTAGCCAGTCGGTACTTCACTTAGCCAACCACTTGGCGCGGGCATGTGGGCGATACAGCACCCACTAGTATGCTGAACATAAGCTTTACATAAGGGGCACCCCCTCTCAAAATGCTCTTACAATCGCCAGGTCGAAAGCCTGAGTTCTATGCATGCAGGGTAAGGAAACAGGAGCAATGCACGGTCAGTCGGATAAATCCCCCAATGCATACTCAGGAGCACCACCCGAACTGTCGCTGGCGTCGCTGGCCTCGCCGTCGCCCTCTGCATTTTCGCTAGCCGCATCAGGGTCGTTCACCACGCCGCCCTCGTCGGCGGCCACGATCGCGTCATCATCATCTGAAGCGAAGGCCCTGACGAGAGCGTCCATGTTGTCTTCCACCCAGTCCGCCAGGTCACCCCGGACGGCCTGGGGAACTGGGGCGATGGCGGCGTCGAAGTCGAAGTGAGGATCCATGTTCTGGAGATGGCTGAAGACACGGGAAAAGGCGCGCCCGAGCAGGGCGCGGCTCCTTTCCTCCACCAACCTGTTGGCCCTGACCGACCGCGCCTCCAGCTGCATCACGATGTCGGTGAAGAACTGAAGGTTGCCGGCGTAGTTGGTTGCGTGCGACGAGCCAACGGCCGCCTCGCAGATGTTGCCCAGGGCCGTGTTGGCTCTCTCCCGAAGCGTGGCGAGCATGGGGGCGTGCTCATGCTCCAGGAGCTGCCACTGGCGTATCTCGTCCACATTCTGGCGCGCAACGGCCTCAGCCTCGTCCAGCCGTTGGCGAAGAAGAAGCACCTCGGCACGGGAAGTAGTCGACTCCCCCTGCGCCACCTCAAGTGCAGCCCGCAAGGCATCAACCCACCGCGTCGCTTCTTCCAGCTTGGTCCTCAGGGCGGTGGTCCTACCTTCAGCCTCGGTCTGGATCAACTCCAGCCTCTCCTCGAACTCATGCTCGAGGTTCAAGCGCGCCGTTGCCACCCGACGTACGATCTCCTCCAAGATACGGGTTGCCCGCGCAGGGACATCATCCTCCTCCTGTGTCAACAAGCGCTCCCTTGTCTCCAGGCGTTCATACTCGCGTGCGCGTTCGGCAGCTTCCAGCGTCAGCACTTCCTCACGCTTCTGGAGCTCCACTGGGTCACCGGAAGTCACCTTCATTGACGCGAGGGCCGCCTCGCGCAGCTCCATCTGCCCCTCCAGTGAGCGGCACCGGGCCAGGAGTACCCGTGCCTGCTCTTCCGTCGCCTCTCGCCACTGTTTAGCTTCCCGGGCTTCCTCGACGGCCCGGGAACGCGCCACTCGAGGGGCCGCCAGCGACGCCTTGGCCTCCTCATCGTCAAGATCGCGTTGACGGCGCGCGAGGGCGACTGCCGCCTCCAGCTCGCGCCTCTTCGCAACCAAGCATAGGCCCTCGTCCTCAAGGCACGCGTCTTCATCAGCAAGCTCTTCACCAAGCAGGCTCACTGCACCGCCCTCTGAAGGAACCCTTGGCGACGAGCGCGAAGCTCCCGAGCGTGCTCAAGTACGTCTTCCACGCTGTCATCCGCCCCAAGCAAGCGCCGGGGGGCACAGAATAGTGCTCCCCCTCCGGGCAGGGGGCTGGGGGCTGGCACCCTTGAGGCGACCAGGCGCGCCTCACTAGAAGCTCGGCCTGGGGCCAGTCCATCCCCATGTGAAGAGTGCTGGGAGTACCCCAGCCAATCGTGATCCACGACCAGATGAGAAGCCCACGGCAAGCTGGCTATGCCCCAAGAAGGCTCGCGAAGGAAGGTCGCGAGGCGCGTGGGGCCGCATTGCGCCTCGGGGTGATTCTTCTCTTCGACCGGCCTCACCACAAGTCCTCTACTGCTCGGAGCGAACGGAGACGGTAGGGAAGGCGGGAGTAGGAGGAATGGATCCTCAGTCATCTCCATGAGCTCGGGAGGAAGGGCCCTGCGGAGCAAGGATCAGAAAGGGCAGCAGAAGAATCTGGAGGTGGGAAGGGAGAAGGCTTACTCATCGATGGCGAAGTACTTTCTACGCTTCAGTAGGCGATAAGGGTAATCGTCTCCCAGGGCCTCCCTTCTCTTCCGGAGGGCCTCAAAGTACACTCGGAAGCGGCCCAAGAGTTGAGCGCAGGGGTCAGCCTGCGACGAAGAGGAAGCGTCAAGGTGGCCCGCGTCAGGGGTGTCTACCTGATGCGCGCCGCCGGTCGCCCCACCAAGAAAAGCAGCCGAGGCCTCGGAGGCCTCGGCCCCGTATGCGGCAGGCGACTACTCGCCGCCCTCAGCCCCGGCAGCATGGGCCTTAGGGGCCGTTGCCTCCTGAGCACTGCCCGGTGTTGTCGCCTCGGCGGGGGCACCCACGGCCTCCGGAGGGTCATGCCTCCCTGCTCCGCCACTTGAGGAAGAGTCACCTCGGCCAACTGAAAGGGCGGCCACCGTCACTGGATTCTCGCGATGCCCTTGAAGGCCATCGGGGCGCGGTCCCCATTCGTCAAAGACGGGCATCTGATTCACAAAGTCTCTCCTGCCCGAACAGAGGTACAACAAGGCCCCCACTTGCTGGATGCTGCGAGGGTTGAGGTCCTCGGTCAGAACCAAGAGTACCTTCCTCAATGCTTCAGGCGTCAGGTCCTCTTCCTGGAGCCTCATATGATCCCTGCGCCCGTTGAAGGCCCACATTCGGCGAGAGTGGTGCTGGAGAGGGGCGACGCGGCGTAGCTAGAACTCCTTCACCACCTTGGGCACCATCACGTCAAGTGATCTCAAGCACTCGAAGCGATGCCAGACGAAGAAGAGCTGGGGGCTTGTGAGCGTCTCCTGGCCCCAGCCTGAATTAGGAATAGCATGCGAGGTCGGCATCGACAGTAGGGGGCTGGGCACCCCCACATCCACATACAGCCACCGCTCGTGGAACCCAGGTGCGGGCGGAGGAAGACCAAAGTCAATCCCTAAGGCCGCCGTCTCAGGTGCAGCAATGAAGCTCACACACCCCGAGCATTGGGCGGGGTCGACAAGGCGCAGAGCGAAGAAGTGGCACAACAGGGCGACCGAAGGGAGGATGCCTACCATAGTCTCGCAAACGAAGGCGAAGACCACCATAAGTGTAATGGATTCAGGACCCAGATGCATCATGTGGATCTGATAATGGGAGAGCACGGCGTTGAAGAAATCGGAGAAGGGGGGGAATTAGCCCTGCCCACAGGGCGTCGACGAAATAGGGAACCTTGGTGATTATCCTGTCGATGGAGAACCGAGACGCGGGCCAGGCCGTCGTCCTCCCGCATTAATTGAAGATGGTGGCCAGGGCCGAACTGACCTTGCCCAAGCCCTCTCGATTAACTATGATCGACCGATCCACGGCAGGGGCCGCCGGCGGCGGCGAGCGAGGCAAAGGCATGGGTCCCTTCCCTCTCCCCTTCTTCGTCGGAGCCATGGCGACGGAAGGTGGGAGGAAAGGTTCGAGATTGGCTTCGAAGCAGAAGCTGGAGTTCGAGAGGAGGAAGGACAGAGGGTGCACGAGCAACGGAAAGGGGAGTGGCTATGTACAACTTCAAGTCCGCCTAGCCTGGCACCAAATGAGAAGGCGTGGGGGAACAGTGTCACCCGCGTCCAATCAACCGCCACGCGGCGCCTAAGGCCGCAGGCTGTTAGGGCCCGCGACGCTTCGCACTTGCCCTTTCGCCTCTCTGCTCGGCCAAGTCCGGGCACGCCTTGGGCCCGGGGGCTACTGTCGGCGTTCTGGGAACGAGGGTCCCCAGACTTGCCTGCCTCTGGCCTGCGGCTTGGCACAAAGGGGCCCCAGCATGGCCCATCTTCATCAACACAAGCTCAAGACCCTCGCGAGGGGCCAAGCCTCGTGGGGCGGACGACAAGGAGCTTCCTCAGGCACGGCCTCGTCAGGCTGGCTCAGGAGGAGGTGGAGAGTTCAAGGCGGGGTACCTCGCGAGGTGCCCATGGCGCAAGCCATGACAACCAAGGGCGCCAGCCTGCGCAGTGTCCTTCTTTCCTCTTTGGTGCAAGGGGAGCAAGCGCAGGCGAGAGCATCAAGCAAAGGCATCCATTTCTATGCAACAAGACCAAGACCAGTCCGACGGCAGGACAAAGGTCACCATGGAGCCCAAGTCGACGTCACCACCAGAGCCTTTGACAGGCAAGGACCAACTTTAGTCAGGATAAGTGTACTAGATGTTCCCCTTTAAAATGGCCAATTGTTGGCGCCCTTCCCACTCAATATTTGGGAAGAGGCCCAGGGCCTTTGCCTATAAATAGGACTAGCCACCCACAGGGTAGAGGCATCTGGATATGAACCTGGAGATAAGATAGGTAGCTAGAACCAACCCCTCCAAAGGGACAACGCCACGACAAGAACAGACCCTCGCGAGGCTGTTCTTCCTTGTATTGTTCATCATCAGCCCAAGAGGCAATCCACCATGCCACACACTGGAGTAGGGTATTACACCACAATGGTGGCCTGAACCAGTATAAACCCCGTGTCTCTTGCGTTGTTCTTCTTGTAGTTTAAATCTTAGCGATTCAGCGAGGAACAAGTAGGTAGAAGGTGTAATCTCCGCGCGCACCCCAGTGTTCGAACCTCAAGGGTCTGCCAGAACCCTAAATCCGACATTTCAACATTTTTGGTCCTTTCTTACTGGTTTACTAATACTCATCACTTAAGTTGACATTTATCAAATTAAACTCATTTTGCATATAGTAAAAATAATACGGTTGATCATATTATTATAGCCATGGCAAACTTACTTAGATCAACCACTCTAACTATGTCTCACTAGTTCAAGCATTCATTTTATTAACTAAGAACTTTGATCATGACAAACTAAATAATGCAAGCATCATTTATTTTTAATACTATATGCAAGGAATATCATATAAATTCAAGTAGAAAATCATGGATATTGCAAAGACATCACGACAATGTTGTTGTGGCTTGCCTTAGTGTAGCGGAGCTTCACACTCCCACTTGATGCCTTCAAGACAAGGTTCACCTTCTGTAAATAAATCAAATGACAAAAAGAAAATATCAAGAACACTTCTGAAATTTACCAGAAATTCTAGGAAGCAAGAAAAAAAATCCGATCTTGGGTGTGCTGCTAGGATTTTCCAGTAAGAACAGAGTGCAAAAAGAATCAACTCATTTGGACTTGTAGAATAAAAGTTACAGCTAGTCAAAGTTCTGGTCAAATTTGAACTAAATTTGAACTAAAAAGAAAAACCAGGGGAGTGACGTCGAAGGCGTAAACCGCCAGGGCGCCACCACTCATACCGCTTCGGGCGCGGCCTGTGTGGCTGACAGCAGGCCCCAGCTGTCAGGTCGAAGGGGGAGAGAGAGAAACAGAGGCGGGCGGCGCAACAATGGCGCTTCATCCGGTGAGGAGTGCCCGGCGATGAGATCTAGAGGGATAGGATTGTAGAGGAGATCGAGGTGCACCTGCCTGTACCCGTAGCATGGCTTGGGGTGGCCCTACGTGGTCGGAACGGAGCTCTCCAAGGGTGGCTGCGGGCGGAGCTCGTCGGAGATGGTGGTTCCGGTGAAGCAGGGCCAGTCCAGCAGCTCCAACAGCCCCAGCACGCACCAGTGGATCACCACGAACACGTCGGAGTGGTTAGTTGAGTTCGAGTGGCTCTGGAGAGGGAGGGGCAGAGGATGGGGATCACCAGCGAGCTGGGGGCGGGGATGGCGGCCAGAGGCCTGCCCGGCCGAGCTGCGGCGTGCTACAGTGGTGTGGAGGTGTGATGAGTGTGTGTGAGGAGAGAAACGAGCTTGGGGGAGCTCTATTCAGAGTCGAGGCCGAGGCAGGGATTGAGAGCTCGCCGAAGCTCTCTGGAGCTTTGCCCGGCGATGAATGGCGTTAGTGAGAGGGAGGAAGACGCCAGAGATCTCGCGTTGGCTGTAGACAAGTTGCGACGAGCACATGAGGGCGCTACTCGACGAGCACAGGAGCACGGGCGCAATCTTGCCCTGGCCGCGCCGTGCCCGTGCTTGCTGCGGTGAGCTCCAGCGTCGGCGAGTGCCAGGCTGTAGTTATGAGGGTTCAAACAAAGATTGTGGCATGGTTTGGCAAGGTGCGGCAGCTTGGGCAGCAAGCACGCGCAAAACAGAGCAGTTGGCGCAATGCAGAGCATGTCGGATGCATGCCAACCCACTTGAACGAACGTGGTCACCGCGTGAACTATGGCATCAGGTTGAGCTAAGCGCAAACACCATGTCTGGCAGTTAGTACTTAGTGGTTTTAGTTGTTTTGCACGTTTGGCTGGAGCACAGGTGCACTGTGGGAGTGGCTATCTTCCTTGCAAGTTTCTGGACAGAAACTTGTGAGCTTTACTGAGAAAAATCTAGTGAGAATTAAGGGTTGTGCTTTGGGGTTTAGAATTCTCTTAGGAGGGTAATCAAGCAAAAATATACTTGTTGTGCAAAGTGATCATTCTGTGCAGAACAAAAATGATTTTTTGTAGCAAAAATATTATAAAAAGTTATGCAATATTTTTGCTCAGGGAGGTACCCTATGGTTAAGAGAATGTTTGTGAATTTATTCAGGATTTTTGGAGAAAAAAATCTAGGGGTTGCTTTGGAGCATACTTCTCTGATGTGATTTTCAGGGTAGAAAATGAATACTTTTCTCTTATGAAAATATTCCTTGGGATTTTGTTGGAGTTTTTCAGAGAAGGAAAAATCAAGTGTAGGCCCAAGTATTCAAGTCCATTTGAATTGATTCAAAACTCCAAATTCAAAGCAAATGCAAATGAATGTCCGGAAAAAGAGGGAAGGCAAAATCCAGGATATCACAGGTGCTCGGCGGGGCGCCCTGGGCGGTACCCTCTCGAGAAGGAGTGCTCGGCGGGGTTCCCTAGGCAGTAGCCTCAGCAGCATCAGGTGGCGCCTCCCCGTCAGTAGCCACCTCGGAACCGCTATCTCGAGCCTCAGGAGCCTTAGCCTCTGGAGGATCTGGTTGTGCTGACCCCGGAGTGGTCCCTTCCTGGGTCCTAGGAGTCTCGGTCTCCAGAGCACTAGATGGCGCAGGACCTCTGGAGGTCTCCTTGACAGCAGTTGGTGGCGTGCACCTCCCTGCTACCACACTTGGGGCGTGCGCCACAGGATCAAGTAGCAAGGGAGCCACAAGGGTGGGATTCTTGCGAGGCTCGTCAAGGCCCGCCGGGAGTAACCCCCACTCGTCAAAGAGGGGCATCTGCTCCATGAAGGCCACCTTGTTCGAGCATTGGTAGAGAAGGTAACCATTTCCTGGAAGATTGGCGGGTCTGGAGTTGCTCATCAGAAGCTTAAGCACCTTGTTCAGGTTCTTGTAAGGCAGCATCGGCTCTTGGAGCCTCATGGAGTCCTCGACGTTGGTGAAGGCCCACATTGGGTGAGAATGACGCTGGAGTGGTGCGATGTGCCACTGGACGAATTACTTCACCACCATTGGCGCTGTCACCCCCAGCTTATGCAGCCTGTCCAGCCAGTTCCAGACGTGTGCCCCCAGCCGGAGCTGGGCACCGCCGGTGCTCGGTGGGTCAAAAGCAGGGGCATGCGTGTACCGGCATCAACAAACAACCACTGCCTCCTGAACCCCTTCACATCTGGCGATAGCTCGAAGTCGATTCTCGAGCCGGTCATTGCCTCACTAGCTTTGAAGGATATGCACCCTGAGCGCTTGCGGGTGTCAAGCAAGCGGAGAAAGAAGAATGGAAAAAAATGGCCACGGAAGGAGCAATGCCTACGATGGCCTCGCAAAGGAAGCCGAAGACACCAACGAGGATGATGGAGCGGGAATCCAGGTGCAGCAGGTGGATCTGGTAGTGCGAAATTATGGTTTTGATGAAAGGAGATAAATGGGGAATCAGGCCCACGCAGAGAGCATGAAGATGGATGGGAATCTCAGTGGCGCTCATATCATCCACAAGCCAAAATGCGGGCGGAGCGGGTGTCGCTTTCCACTTGTTGGAATCAGCTGCGAGAGCGGTGCGGACCTTGTTTAGCCCCTCCTGATTGATCACTGTCGACTTCTCGAGAGCAGGCTCCATGGCTGGCGGTGGTCCAACCGGGGTGCGCAACCTCCCCTTCTTCTTCCTCTGCTGCGGGGCCATGGCGGTAGCTAGGATGGGGGAGCGGCACTGGCACCAGAAGTGCGGGAAGGATTGCGAGCCTGGGAAGAGAAGGAGTGAGGACCAAGCGCGACAATCTACAGGGGCGGGCTGCTCTGGCAATAGGCGGCCGCCTGGCTTGGCGGATTTCAAGGCAGCATGGGGAAGTGGAGACACCCACTTCCCATCAATCACCACCCGTCATTCAAGGTTGCATGTGGTTAGGGCCCGTGGCGCTCCGCACTTGCCTCTTGGCTTCCCTAGAAGCCAAGTCCGAGCCCGCCTTGGGCCCGAGGGCTATTGTCGGCATTTTGGATACAGGGGTACCCGGACTTGCCTTCCTGCGGCCCACTACGTGGCTCCATCGGTGGCCTGGTACGGCCCAGCTTCAGCATCAACAAGTCAAGACCCTCCCAAGGGACCAAGCCTCGTGAGGAGGACGACGTCAAGACATCTAAGGGGATCGGCCTCCTCAGGCTGGCTCCGAAGGAGCGGAGACTTCTATGCAAGGTGCAACTCATGAGGCTCAGCTGATGTGGGCCATGACGACCAGGGCCAGGCGGGCGCTAGTTGTCCCAGAGTACTAGTTTCCTCTTTGGTGCAAGGGAAGCAAGCAGCAAGCATGGAGTCCCGAGGAATCAGCCAAAGGTTTCTATTTTGGTGCAACAAGACCAAGACCGCCAGGACGGCAGGATGGAGGTCATCACCGAGCCCACCGCAACGTCACAACCAGAGGCTTTTGCAGGCGGAGACCACTTTAGTCAGGATAGGATGTACTTCTTGCCACCCTTCAAATCTGGCCGTTGTGGGATTCCTTCCCGCCAACATTTGGGAAGAGGACCAAGGCCACTATAAATAGGACTTAGCCACCACCATAGAAGGGGGAGATCAGAACGGAGTGAATCCATACCTCCTTCACCAGCTCACCCGAGGTCAAGAACGCCTCACCTCCTGAGGCTGTTCATCCATTGTACTAGTTCATCCTCAGCCCCTTGAGGCAATCCATCGCAAAGCTGGAGTAGGGTATTACACCACAAGGTGGCCCGAACCAGGATAAACTGTTGTCTCTCTCTGTCCCTTTGAGCCCGATGCGCTAGGCTATGAGGATCGTGAGTAGGCAGGCTGGGTAGGTTGACATCTCCGCACGCACCCTAGCGTTTGAACTTATCAAGGGTTTGCGGAACCCAAAATCTGAAAGCACCTACCATTGTGCCATTTTACCATGGGCTGCCCTTCTCAGTAATTGCTATTCATGATCATATTCAAAGGTGGGCTTACCATGGGTCCCATCCATTTCCGTTGTTAAGCAAAAGAAAATTCATCCATTGTGTTGTCTTCAACAACGTAGCCCACATCATTCATTCTGGTCTGAGTATGCCATTCTTTCAAACTCCTTACAACGATCGATTATGATTTGCGTTAGGCTGTTACAAAGAGTTTCAATGATCTTTGTATCCAAAGTAATTCTTTTTACCACTTAAGGGATTAATTCTACGAGTCACCTACCCCAAGGTACCTGTTATGGTATGAAGGCAACTAACTCCTCGGAACTTTCAAACCATGGATGTACCATCTTCTTCAATGTTTAATTTTGCCTACCCAATTGCTCCTTGTCATCTACCTCTTTCCATTACTCCTGATGTGTGTTTTAGGCCTCAACTCAAGAGATGTGCTTACGTCTCACTCCATGAGTTGATCTTGAGTGCTCGATCTTCGAGGATATCGTTTTTTATAGAGTTTCTTTCTATCGTAATCGTGTTGGATGAATATCTCGAAAGCAAAGACGCCATGATCAATATGAAGAAATGAATCAACATCTTCAAGCAGGGCAGCTGTATAGTGAAGATTGTGATAGCTTATGTCCCCTCTGTCTTCTTACCTCACGTCTTGAATCTCGGGACGAGATTCTTGTTTAGTGGGGGTGAGTTATCACAACCCTAGTTCAGCCTTTGTTTGTCTCTCCTTGATCATCATGTTGCATCATGTTTAAATTTTATTTAAACTTGAAATGGGGATTTTACAAACCCTAGCACCCCTTTGAATTACTAGGTTCAACCAAAATAGGTTTCAATGAACCAAAAATGCCATTCACAAAATGTTCATCATTTCTGGATTGGGCTAAAACCTCTGGCAAAAAAGGTGCACATTTTTCTAGCACACTCTAGATTATTGAATTAATCCATAGAGTATTTGCATTTGGACATTTAAATACTATAAATATTTTTACATGTCCAAATAATTCTGAAAGTATTTGAGGGTTGTTGGAAATAATTTCACAAGTTCCCACAAGTATTTTTAGCATTTTACCAAATGGTTTAGTATTTTTACTAAATTAAAACAAAAAAGAATAAATTGAAAATAGAAAAATTAGAAGAGAGAGAGAGAGAGAGAAAGACTCATCTAGGCCACCTTACTTGTGTCGCCTACTGCTGAAGCTGGCCCGGCCCACCCCACCTCCCATGTTGTCTTCCTCCTCCTGCCAGGAGGACAACGGGCGCGTGTCCTGCGTGCATGACCACATGCCATGGCCACCTCCAGCCTACCTGCTCATGTTGGTTACCTCCCGCGATACCATGGCACACCCCCAGAACCCCCCGACCTCTCCCCGTGCCCCTCTCCCTCCTCTGTTCCTCTCCCTAGCCCCTCTCCTGATGCATCCGAGACCGTCGACGAGGGCCACCATGGCCACAACTACCTCTTGCCCCTCTGTTGTGCCCACGAGCTCCGCGCTGTCCTCCTCACCATCTCCATCGAGCTAAACCAGCCAATAGGCGCGGTAGAGTCGTCATCGCCATTGTCTTCGACCAAGGGAGCTGATCACCCTCGTTGTCGATTCGCTGTCTTCGAGACACCCCCGAGCAAGTTGAGCTACGCTATGACCCTGCTGTGAGCTGTGGTGCACATCCCCTCTCTCCCCGCGGTCATTTGCTTCTCCTAGCCTAGCTAACCATGGCACCCGAGCGCTCCTCGCCGCCGGCCATGTCGCCGTCGTCGTTTCAGATGCCGTATCTCGCGGGAGAGCACACTAACATGCTCAGTGTCCCTCCACGAGCCCGTAGCCACCAACAGTTTCCACTCTCGAGGTCCATAGCATCGAGCCCGTCGTTCCCGTAGCTCCGGTCGCCGCGCAAGTTGATGGGGCCATCACTTAGGCCACCGAAGCTGCTGCTGCGTGCACCACCCGACGCGGACGAGCCTCCACGTCGCATAGACACCCTCCGATGTCCATTTAGTTAGCGGAGAGCGAAAATCGAGCATTGCTGCCGTCTCTAGACGTCGCCGGCGGTTTAACACCGGCCAGTTTTAGTTGTTTGACCAGGGGTTTAACTCCCCTGGGTCATTGACATGTGGGGCCAGTCCCAGTTGATTACCTAGTTTAGGTTTAATTAAAATAGGATTAGCCCCTGAGTCACTAACACGCGGGACCCACTGGTCCGTTTGTCCTGGGCTGCCTCGTTGACTTGCCGATGTCATGATGATGCAGTGTTGATGCATTATTCTTTTTTTGGAATTAGCTTAATTTCCAAATAATCAAAAATCCAAAAAAGTCCTAAACTTCTAAAAATCATAGAAAATAATCTACAGCTCAGATGGAAACGATTTATACAAGAAAAATGGTCAGAAAAATCCAATCTATCCATTGGTAGTGGTTTCATGCATGACTAAGCAACTTCACCTTGATGTTTCAATCAAAACAACTAAATGCACTTCGGAAATTCATAGCTTGGGTTTGAATTGAACCTTTGGCTCAAATAAGCTCAAACCCTTCTGGTTTTAGTTGCATTAGCTCAAATCATAGCATGTTGCCATGCCATGATCATGCATATTGTCACATTGCATTGATTGTGTTCTTTCTCCATTTACCGGTGTTATTCCCTCCCAGTGGACGTTGTTCCGACGTTGTGATTGTTGACACCGATGAAGAGCTTTTAGTATCTTCAAAAGTGCGAGGCAAGAAAAAACCCCTTGATTAGTCTGATACACTCCCAGTCTCTCACTCCTGCTCTCTTTTACTACATTAGGACAACAACAATTCAACAGTTACATGCTGCGGTAGTTGAACACCTTTCCTCTGTATGACCTATCTTTGCCATAGTAAATAGTTGAAACCCACTAGCACGAGTAGGATTTGTTTGAGCCATGATGCGCCTACTCATTTTATGCTTGCCCTTTATGCCTGCTATTTCATAGAGTTGTGTCATGTATGATTCATCGGGGATGAACTGGAATGTGGTCATCATGTCTTACTGTTGAGAGCTAAGTGTGTGAACACGATTTGGTAAAGGTAGCAGTGAGAGTCCATGTAGGAGTACAAGGTGGGTTGTCTCATTGAGGCCGTCCTCAGGAATTGAGTTCCGTGTTTGTGATCCAAGAATAGCTAGTACCACACGTTGGGCCCTGAAATATGACCCCGCTCGACTTATTAACCCTCGTGTTCTCTGTCCAGGAGTTGCAAGTAGTTTCTAGTGTTTGTAGTGTACTGGAGGTCATGCGTACCACTAACCGGAGGGGTGGGCTATGATGCGGCAGGTACATGGCCCGGTGTACCGAGTTGCCCGTTTGGTGACTCGGGAACCCTACACACATCATACGGGGCCGTAGTGGAAACCTTGGCCGGACTCCGTGTGGATGGAACCTGAATAGGCGATAAACCTGGACTAGAGACTTGTGTGGTTAGTCAGGTCGTGGTCTAGACCCACGACGGCTTTCGCTTGAAGTCCACCGAGCACATGTCATGTGCAGACGCTAAGTGGTGGAAACATGTGTGAAGAAGTACACCCCTGCAGGGTTATATATATGATCTATTCGAATAGCCGCATCCACGGATATGGACTACTTGGAATGCTTACATTGTTCATAGACAAGTGAAAGTGGATACTCTAAAATGTGCAAGGTAAGTGTGAGTGCTATTGATGGCCTTCTTGTAGGGAGACGGGAGCGGATCCATAGTGGTGTATTGATATGGCGAATATGTGGACTCGTGTGCGCCACTTCAAAAGAGTTACCAACAGTTGTTGTCCGGATAGCCACTGAGTCAAAGATAGCTTGGTGCAGTTAAACTCCACCGCCTCTTTGTTGATACCGATGCATATGTAGCTAGTTCTGATGTATGTCTTGCCTGGTATACTTGTACTCATGTTTGCTTAATTTTTGTTTTGTAGAGGAGACTTCAGTGTCACTAGTAGTTCCATGTGGACTTCGACGTTTAGCTTGTTACCTCAGCTACGATCTTGTACCCTTGAGAGGGCCTTGTAGATAGTCAGGCTTCTCAGCCTTTTTCATTTGTAGTGGTCTGTACTCAGACATGTTATGTTTCTGTTACCTATATGCTCTGTATGCTGGGTCATGTGACCCCTGTTTGTAATGAATGCTATGTGGCTCTTCTAGGCCTTTATCTATATGAGTTGTTGAGTTATGTTGTGATGCCATGTTTTACATCACATACTCGCATGTTATGTGCACGTGTAACGTGTATTGCTATGTGTGGGATCGGAACCCTAGTTGTTTATTCTTGGTAGCCTCTCTTATAGGGAAATATCTCCTAGAGCTTCCACTGAACCATAGTAGCCTGCTACTGCTCAGGAACACATGGGATGATCGGCATGTGTCCTTCTTTGCTTCAGTGTCTGTTCCTATGGGAAAATGTCATGTGGTGCTTACCGGAGTCCTGCTAGCTTGCTACAGCTCGTTTTCACTCACTGCTGACCGACACGTGCATTGCTGGGTCATGTATTCATGTCCTTGTAAATTTGTGTCACCTTGAGTTTACGACTAGTCATGTCGGCCCGATTTCTCTGTCATATGGATGCTAGCGACACTATCATATACGTGAGCCAAGAGGCAGAAATGGTATCTGGCGGATTTCGGGTTCCGGCAGAACCTCGAGGTTCAAACACTGGGGTGCGCACAGAAATCTCTCCCCTACCAGCTCACGTCTCACGTCTCGCAAAGATCTAAGCAAGAAAGATGAACACACAAGGGACACGAGATTTATACTGGTTCAGGCCACCATTGTGGTGTAATACCCTACTCCAGTGTGTGGTGTGGTGGATTGCCTCAGGGGCTGATGGTAAACAGTACAAAGGGAGAACAACCTCGTGAGGGGCTGTTCTTGAGCTGGTGCGATGAACTGCTTGGGTGAGTTCAGTCGCTTCTCTCTCTCTGGTGATCTGTTTCTCCCTCTGCTATCCTGTGGTGGCTAGTCCTATTTATAGAGCGAGGCCCTTGGCCTGTCCCCAAATAATGAGAGGGAAGAGCGCCAACAATTGGCCATTTTGAAGGGGAATATCTGGTACACTTATCCTGACTAAAGTTGGTCTTCTACTGCCAAAGGCCCTGACGATGACGCTGCACTGGGCTCCACGATGACCTCCATCCTGCCGCCCTGCTGGTCTTGGTCCTATTGCACCGAAACGGTAACCTTTGCCTGATGCCTTGGCCTGTGCTTGCCCCCTTTGCACCGAAAGGGAAACAAGGACACTGTGCAGGCGGGGCCCCGCCTGGCGACCACCTAGCCTTCGATCGTCATGGCTTGTGTCACTGGCTCCTCGGGAGGTACCCCGCCTTGATCTCTCCGCCTCCTCACGAGCCTGCCTGAGGAGGATGCTCCTGAGAAGCTCCCTGTCGTCCGCCCCACGAGGGTTGGCCCCTCGCGAGGGTCTTGAGCTTGAGCTGATGAAGCTGGGCTGCATTGGGCCCCCACTTGAACCACGCTGCAGGCCGCAGGCAGGCAAGTCTAGGGACCCCCGTTCCCAGAACACCGACAGTAGCCCCCGGGCCCAAGGCGCGCCCGGACTTGGCTTAGCAGGGAAGCGAAGGGGCAAGTGCGAAGCGCCGCGGGCCCAAACAGCCTGCGGCCTAGAGCGCCGCATGGCAATTGATTGGACGTGGGCGTCTCCGCTTCCCCACGACGCCTCGGCAACCGCATGACTTTACAAGTCCCTGCATGCAAAAATGGGTCATGATTACCTGCGATCGTGGAGGCCGACGGTTGGCCTCCTCCGGCTATAAGTACGGAACGGCGCAAGCCATTCCAGTTCATCTCCCCCTGCTACTCCTCTTCTTCTTCATCTTCGCCATCGCTCCGTCTCACGCCGATGGCACCAATCCACCGGTTCTCTGTAGAAGAGAAGGGAAAGGCCCCCCGAGAGGGTCCTGACCCGCTTCCGCCGAAGAAGCGGTTAGTCCTCTGCTGTCGATACGAGGGCGCGCTGCAGGAGGCATCGAGGCCCTGGTACGAGTGGCCGCCGCCGGGGTTCCCGCTGCCCTTGTACGCTCGGATCGAGGGCCCTAGGGAAGAAGGCACTGACCGACATCGTCGGTGCCACCGTCGACGCCGGCGGGTTACGGCAGTGCACATCGTTCCTCCTGGAGTCCACGCCGAGGGCTCCTCTTGCGAGCTCGTGCTCCACGCCGCCATGGCTGCTCGGTCTAGGATCCGTCTTCCTCCCTCCTTCGCCTTTGAGATCCCGTCGAGGGGACCTCTTGAGATCTGGCTGTAGCACGCTGACTGCAGCACCTCTATGACCGGAGCAGAGGTCGAGGTCGTCGCTCCGGGGAAGGTCTACATGACCAGTGGCTGGGGCGAGATTGCCTGGGTCTGCCGGACAAGGGGCACCCTCGTAATCCACCTCGTCTATGATGGCGCCTCCCTGGTGTTCTTCAAGGTCTTTGACATGGAAATACGCTGGCTGGAATGCTGCCCTGAGAAAAGCAGCCGGGGCATTGTCGTGGCGAGGACCAGGCCCGCAAATCACTTCCCCAGCACCTCCTCAGGCGGCAGTGGGGGTGCTGGATGGTCCAGCGACTCCGCCGAGCTCCACGCGACTCCGGAGATGAGCGACGACAGCTACGAGCCCCCGAGCTCGTGTTGCGCTCGGAGCAGGGCAGGCTTGTCAGGTCGCCGACGCCACTGATCTGGATGGGGTTGGTGTCAGTGCCTGACGGCCCACTGTTGTTGATGGCGTCTCCTGCGGAGGCGTGCGTAGTTAGTGCTCCTTAGGATTAGCACCTTTTGTTCCCTACGAGGAATCGAAGTACCACCCCGCGGGGGTATGTATGGCACTGGCCATGTCTTTCATAAATATTACATCCTCAAGACAAATCAATGCGAGGTGCTTGTCCTGTCCTGGCTTGGCTCCCCCTTTCTTTCCTCACTAGGTCTTGGTACTCTATGATGACACGTCTCAGTCCCCAGGCAGGCTTCAGCCGTCGCTGGTATGCCAGGTCGTGATGCCATGGTCAAGGACAGGAGGTGAGCAGCCCAAGGTCCAGTAAGAGCCCCTGAGTCGCGATGCTCAGGAGCTTCCCTTTAGCGCTCAAGCAGCCTCCTCTGGGCGAGAAAGGCAAGCAATGTTGTCGTGATAGAGCTGCAGTAGGCGAGGGTTAAACGCTGAGTTGAATCAGTTTTCGCGTGACTTATCTCGTAGGTTTGGAGTAGTTTTCGTTGAGGCGCCGGGCCCGCGCGGCGGCAGCTGAGGTGTTGCCGGGTTAGGCCCTCGCGAGCCTCTTCCCTCTCCCCCGCGCTTCCCTTAATGCTCTACTTCCTCAGGTCCCGGCCCTCGAGCGAGCTCAGCCGCCGCTGGGGCGGCAGCTGAGGTGCTGCTGGGTTAGGCCCTCGCAAGCCTCTTCCCTCTCCCCCGCGCTTCCCTTAATGCTCTACATCCTCAGGTCCCGGCCCTCGAGCGAGCTCAGCTGCCGCTGGTATGACAGGTTGCGATGCCATAGGTCAAGGCCAGGGGGTGAGGGCTGGAGAGCTAGTATGGGCCCATGAGTCGCGATGCTCAGGTGCCCCCCTTTTAACGCGCAAGCGGGTCGTGCCGGAGAGAAGGAGAGATGGCTCGCGATGCCACCAGCGTTACTCCAGGAGCGGGTCCTGCATATCAATCACGAGGGGAAACAAGGTTCGTCGCCATGGTTGTCATCTAACCATTGGTCGCTCCCAGGGAGTGATTGGGGCACTGAGGGCCTGGTGAGGTGGCGCCTTGCGGGACTGTCGCGGCCAGAGCTCAGCCACTCAGATTTTTCGGCGTTGCAGGGACGGACCCGTGCGCAAGTGTCGTGCCACAGCAAGCGGCTCTAAAGGTAGGTGTCAGTCGACCAGGCAATTAAGTCGAGCAGGTTAAGCATCAAGGAGCAAATCCATTTAGATAGATGCGGGAAAAGTAAATGCCACTGGGTCCGGCCCGAGCAGCTTGGGATAATGCAGCCCGAGGGGCGCCCCAAATAAGGTAGGCAAAAAACATTAAGCAAAATGGATACATGCCGCAGGGACGGACCCACACGACATGGGAATGATGCAGCCCTGAGGGCGCTCCCATCTAAAGATCAAACTTGCAAAGATGTCACCTGATACCATCGCAGAGCAAGCGTCGGAGTAGCTGACGACGCGTGGTGAAGAAGCCAACCCTCACGAGCCTTCGGAGCCCTGTGCCTCGGGAGGCTCTCGGGGTCCGGGCGGCTCCTCAAGGTCCATCTCCATCTCTTCCAGGAATGCGCGGTGCCTGGCCACTTGAGCTTCCAGGATGCTCCTCATCAGGCGCTGGTGGGTAGCGGCCGCGTTCGGCAAGCCGAAAGGCATGCGAACGTAGCTGTGAGGTGGACCCTCACAACGCCCCCACACGTGAAGGCCAGAGGTGCTCCTGAGACGCGGCTCGTTTGAGCCCTGGTACGTTGATGCATTCACACAGCCCACCATCCTTGCCGGGATGTGGGGATACGGTGGGCAGGCAGCGACTGCCGCGCATGACTCTTGACTCCTGTAGCTCCTGAATGTTTCTCGCGATGAACTCCTGAGGGTTTGGCCCTCCTTGCCACATTCCTTCCCGAAGGAAGCGTGCCTTGAAGCACTTCTCCATGTGGTTCCCGAGCGCCTCCCTCGTGACCTTGGCAAAGTCGGTGGCTCTCCCAGAAAGGGCCCCCGAGCCCTGCTCGAGGAGGGCGCCGGGCGCGCCTTCCTATGCGACAGAGGGTGGCGCCCCTTGAATGGGTGCGGATCCTGACGCAACGCCTCTGGAGGTGCCTGCCTCCTGAGAGTTTGGACCAGGTGAAGCCTCCTTCTTCTTAGGGACTGCTTCTGGAAGTCTCCCGCTCCTGTAATCTGGGTCTTCGACTGCCGCGGCTTGGAAGGCACGCTCAAGAGAACACACTGCATCCCTCTCCTCTCAAGGCACTTTGACGATTCCACCGCTTCCTAGCATCTTGCGGACGTTGTAGCCATGGTGAGTCACTGCCATGAACTTGGCCAAAGCTGGGTACCCGAGGATGGCATTGTATGGCAGGCAGATGTGGGCGACGTCGAAGTCAATGAGCTCGGTGTGGTAATTGTTGCGCTGCCCAAAGGTGACAGGAAGACGTACATGCCCTATCGGAACAGTGGAACCATCAGTGACCCCACAGAAAGGCTTGGTCGGCTGAAGCTGATCGTATGGCACTTGGAGATTGTCGAACGTCTCGACGGACAGGATGTTGAGTCCAGCTCCGCCGTCAATGAGGGTCCTGGTGACTTGCACATTGCTGATGACTGGGGAACAAAGCATCGGGAGGACTCCGGCCGTTGCTGCGCACTTGAGCTGATCCACTGAGCTGAACGTGATGGCGCACGCAGACCACCTGAGAGGGCACGTGGCCTCAAGCTTGGGGAGGACTGCATTCACCTCGCGAGCAAACTTCTTGAAGATGCACTCAGAGGATGGTGCCTGAGCGCCGCCCAGGATGCAAGTGATTGCACGCGGGCCCTGGAAGCCCCCAGCCCCCTCGTCCTGGTGATGGTCTTCATTCCTTCTTGGCGGAGGTGGTAGAGGAGGGAGGCCCACGTTGCCTTGAGGGCGGTCCTCACGAGGCGGATCCCTCCAACCTCCCTCGCGAGGTCGTTCACGCCACCCTTGGCGAGGGCCACGGTCTTCCCATCGTCCTCCACCTCTTCCTCCTCCTCGGCCATAGCCCCGGTCGTTGCGGTCGGAGCGTCAGCTGATACGCCCATCTCGCACGGCCCTGAGCTCTTGGCATTCATTGGTGTTGTGGGTGTGGACGTCATGGTACACGCAATACCGGCTGCCCTTGGATGACTCAGGCTGGTCCCTGCCTAGCTTGGTGTCTGGCTCTGCTGCGAGCACAACAACCCCATTGCGCTTCACATCCTTGACCTTGGGCTTCTTTTCTTCCGGGTCGGCAGCCAGGAGCTCGAGGAGGGAGATGTGCCCTTTCTCAGCCCTGGGGCACTTGGTCGCCAAGTTGAACAGCTCCAGCGATGTGCACATGTCTTCAAGGATCGCTAGCTCCTCCTTCATCTTGATGTCACGCACACCATTGGAGAAGGCTGAAATGATGGCCTCCTCAGTCACCCTGGGGATCTTGAGGCGGGCATTGTTGAAGCGCTGGATGTACTTCTGCAGGGTCTCTCCTGGATGTTGCTTGATGCGGCGTAGGTCGCTCATGGCCGGGGGCCGGTCCTGAGTACCCTAGAAGTTGGCGACGAAGCGGGTGTGCATCTCGTCCCAGGAGGAGATTGTGCTAGGAGCCAGGTTCAGGAGCCAGGTGCGGGCACCGTCCTTGAGCGCCATGGGGAACCAATTCGCCATGACCTTCTCGTTCCCGTTGGCAGCTTTGATGCCCAGCTCGTAGAGCTGGAGGAACTCCGTGGGGTCTGTGGTGCCGTCGTAGCCAGGAGGCAGGTCCGGCTTGAACTTGTTGGGCTACGCAACTCTACGCAGCTCGGAGGTGAAAGCGCGGTAGCCTGCTATGGCCACCAGAGCTCTCTGCTGATGCAGGGCTTGCTCCTGGAGGTTCCTGCACACTGCTGCCTGGAGCAGTGTAGGGTCTTGACGTGGCGGTGCACGGATACGGTCGTGGTGCTCCGGTGCTGGGAGCACGCGAGTGCCTTCTTGGGGGCGAGGTATCTCTTGGCAGCTCCATTGTTGTCGCGCAGGCGCCGGATGCGGTGGGTCTCGTCCTGGGGCCGCGCGCATTGCAGCCAGGGTGCCTTCTTGGGGAGGAGGTGGTGGAGGCACCTCCTGCTCCTCGCCTCCTGCGCAGGATGGAGGGCGAGGCAGCGAGAGGGATGGCATGGGAGAGCCCCCTGCGGTGCTGACAAGCTCAGTGATGCGGGCGAGCCAATCCTCATAGAGGTCGTCGACGGAACGGTAGTGCAGGAGCTCATGAGCGAGGAGCAGCCCGGCGTGCGCGTCAGTGGGGGCGCGACGGGCGTGGGACGACGAACCGGCCGGAGTCAGTGACGGGGTGGCGGTGCGGCCATCGCGCCGCACCGAAGGATGCTGGGACGAGGCCTGCTGCTCGTTCTCCGCCGGGCCGGTGGCGGCGTTGGCAGCAGGCGATGGAGAACGACGGGTGCATCCGCCGACGGGCGCCGTTTGGGCGAGCAGGTGGCGAGAGCAGCCAACGCTCGGCGCGAGCTCGACGAGCATCGACCATGGACACGGCGGAAGATCAGACACGACCAGCGGAAGAAAGATTCCGGCGCACCCCTACCTGGCGCGCCAAATGTCGGATTTCGGGTTCCCGCAGACCCTTGAGGTTCGAACACTGGGGTGCGCACGGAAATCTCTCCCCTACCAGCTCACTTCTCAAGTCTCGCAAAGATCTAAGCAAGAAAGGTGAACACACAAGGGACACGAGATTTATACTGGTTCAGGCCACCATTGTGGTGCAATACCCTACTCCATGTGTGGTGTGGTGGATTACCTCAGGGGCTGATGGTAAGCAGTACATAGGGAGAACAGCCTCGCGAGGGGCTGTTCTTGAGCTGGTGCGATGAACTGCTTGGGTGAGTTCAGTCACTTCTCTCTCTCTCTGGCGATCTGTTTCTCCCTTTGCTATCCTATGGTGGCTAGTCCTATTTATAGAGCGAGGCCCTGGGCCTCTTCCCAAATAATGAGCGGGAAGGGTGCCAACAATTGGCCATTTGGAAGGGGAACATCTGGTACACTTATCCTGACTAAAGTTGGTCTTCGGCTGCCAAAGGCCCTGACGATGACGCCGCCCTGGGCTCCACGATGACCTCCATCCTGCCGTTCTGCTGGTCTTGGTCTTATTGCACTGAAACAGTGTCCTTTGCCTGATGCCTTGGCTTATGCTTGCCCCCTTTACACCGAAAGGGAAACAAAGGACACTGCACAGGCCGGCGCCCGCCTGGCTCCCGCCTAGCCTTCGATCGTCATGGCTTGCATCACTGGCTCCTCGGGAGGTACCCTTCCTTGATCTCTCCGCCTCCTCGCGAGCCTGCCTGAGGAGGCTGCTCCTAAGGAAGCTCCCTGTCGTCCACCCCGCGAGGCTTGGCCCCTCGCGAGGGTCTTGAGCTTGAGCTGATGAAGCTGGGCTGCATTGGGCCCCCACTTGAGCCACGCCGCAGGCCGCAGGCAGGCAAGTCTGGGGACCCCCGTTCCCAGAACGCCGACAGTCTCGGGCCAAGTAAGGTGACACCCGTGGGGATACCGTGCCTGAGGCCTCAAAGGGATATGATGTGTTACATGCTAGATCGGTGTGACTTAGGATCGGGGTCCTTACAATGTTTAGACTAAGCATACGAAGACCAAATATTCATCACTGCAATCTTCAATCTTTCAACCATGCCACAATCAAAATCATGAGCAGCAACAATATCTTCTTCTCGAGGAGCATGGCAGCAGGGAAAAAACCAACAACTGTTCTCAACCTATCACCAGAGGTTGGCAAATCTTCAGTCAACTTCAAAACCTTCACAATAAGCTCATCAATCTCCTCATGTTTTTTGCCGCCACCAAATGTCTGTTTAGAAGAGATTCTATTATCAAACATCTGACGAGCCGTGAAACGATGAGTATGCGGCGGCTCATCATCACAGGCAGGAATCTGACTACATATAGGCTCATAGAACCCAGCATGACTCCTAGCCCCAGCATCAGAGCTGCCTCACAGGACTGCAGTAGGACAGTTGTACACAATATCACCTGACACCTTCCACTTCAAAAAAGATAAAAAGGGAAAGAAGTACACATGTGAATACTAGAAATTTGAGATTTATAATCACTGCAATTTTTTTTTCAAAAACTCCAATCTTAAAAACTTAGATGCACTAACTAGCAGGTTCCCAAATTTGTAAGTTTCCAAATACATCTTTCCCTTGACAAGCATATCATCGTTGTATAACTTCATCAGGTCCTTGGTCATCAGGTATGACGTACGTGGCGTCAATGTGTGCATAACTAAAAATTTCTGAAGCTTCAAGCAATCAAGAAACATAATCAAGGGACAATGGCACAACCCTCTGCACAATTCTCCTTGCTGCCTTCTGTGTGCCACCTCAACAAAGCTTCCTGCAGCTCATCAACAAAAAGCTGACAAAATTCCATCTGCGCCATAGCTGCATAATCCACGTTCTCAACCAGCGCAGCAACCTGCCCAAAAGAAATGTTGGCCTCGGACATAACAAATTCTGATAAAGTATCAGGAAGAACACCTTGACAGCAAGATCAACCGTCACATGATCATCTTCCTCCACCAACACCCCTCTAGCTTCTGAACCAAGTCCTTGACACCTATACTTTTTGAACGATCAAAGCTAACGAGTCATCATGGCCACTGGTAGCAGACATGGGTGTAGTGTGACATCCCGTAGGTAAATCAAAAATGTCATGAACTGCATCATAATTGATTCAACGAATCCTTCCATTCCAAAAGTCCATTGTCATCATGGTAGGGTCAATCACTCCCATCAGATAGCACATAAGAATGCACAACACATTTTTCTTTACTATCAATTCAAAGGCCGCACAAAAGCCTGCATCCCGAACACGACTACATTGTGCTTCTTTCAATAAATCAGCAACTTTGCAAACAGTGGGCAGCGACAAATGTATGGTCTTGCTAAATCAAGCATCATCTTCTTTGCCATCATCTTCAGTTACCTTGCTCTTACTAGACTTCTTCCTTTGTGTAAAAGGAAAATGTTGTCCACATAGAAGATTAGCCACAAAACAGACAAAAAGAGGCAGATAGAATAACAATGAAGGAAACAAATGCACTCCACTTCAACAAACCTTTGGTACAACATCCACCTCCCCACCAGAGTCAGCATCAGCACCTTCGTCGTATCATCACGGGACCGCTTGGTTTGACTCTTAGATGGACCATAATCTTTCTGTCTACAAGTATGACACTACTAGGAAAAGGCCTACTAATGGTGCACCTATTTTGGCTACTAATGGCGCACTACAGGTGCGCCATTAGTACCACGCCACTAGTAAATTTTAGTAATGGCGCACCATAGGTGTGCCATTAGTATCCCACAGGTGTGCCATTAGTATCTGGTATACTAATGGCACACCACATGGAAGTGGGCCATTAGTAACAATTTTTTTTTATTTTTTCTTAATCTCAGGTCACTATTTCACATATGAGATATCCAACACATATATATACAACAAGCATCCATATAACAATCATATCCAACACACAAGTTTCATCATATATACATACATAGCCAACACATAGTTCCATCGTTACATATTACAAAAGTTTCACATTGTTCATCCAACACCGTTATCCATCAATTCACAAAAGTTTCACATTGATACAAAATAAAAACACAAATGGAAAAGAAGCACTCCATCCATGCAAGCTTCCATGAATTAAATCAAATCTACAAAATGATAAACAAGAAGTTAGAAGAAGAAGAAGAAGAAGAAGAGAAGAAGAAGAAGAAGACTAGAAGAAGAAGAACACTAGAAGAATACTAGAAGAAGAATAAGAAGAAGAATAAGAAGAATAAGAAGAAGACTATAAGCTTATTATGTAAACTTGATCATTTTGTGCTAACATAAGTAATTTTGGAGCTAACCTATAGGAAACTAAGCATATAAGCTCTCTAAGTTAGCATATTAGAGCCAACTTAGGTAAAATGAAGCTAACCTATGTCATTTTGGAAAAGAAGAAGAATAAGAAGAATAAGAAGAAGACTATAAGCTTATTACATAAACTTGATCATTTTGTGCTAACATAAGTAATTTTGGAGCTAACCTATAGGAAACTAAGCATATAAGGTCTAAGTTAGCATATTAGAGCCAACTTAGGTAAAATGAAGGTAACCTATGTCATTTTGGAAAAGAAGAAGAATAAGAAGAAGACTATAAGCTTATCATGTAAACTTGATCATTTTGTGCTAACATAAGTTATTTTGGAGCTAACCTATAGGAAACTAAGTATATAAGCTCTAAGTTAGCATATTAGAGCCAACTTAGGTAAAATGAAGCTAATATATGTCATTTGGGAAAAGAAGAAGAATAAGAAGAAGACTATAAGCTTATTATGCAAACTTGATCATGTTGTGCTAACATAAGTAATTTTGGAGCTAACCTATAGGAAACTAAGCATATTAGAGATAACATAGGTAACTAAGTATATATATATATCATTTTGGAGATCTGACATATTTGACATAGTTCAGTTCTCATTGTTCTTCTCCTTCTCCTTCCTCAGCCTGATGCGCGAAGAGCGGTGAGGCGGTGGAGGCGGCTGTGGGATGTAGTCTTCTACCACAATTGGCGTGGTCATGTCGCCCAGCCGTCTCGTTGCTTATGAGGAAGCTGCAAATAAACACTTGAAAAAAGCTCTCGTCCTCGAAGATGCAATATCTGATTTACCCAAGGTTAGCCCTGACAATTTCCTCCCCATGTTCAATTAATTCTGGAGTGCTGCTTGAGCCTTTTTTATGTCTGTATGAATTATATTGCTTTCTACAGGTTCAGAACCATCAGCCTAATGATGTCATGGAGTATGGCAGTGACCCCAAAACAGAGTTCCAACGCTATATCCGGCTCAGCAGTAAAGGTGTGACCTATTGAATGTGCAAGCTTAATGTCAGCAACTAGTTTCTTTATAATGATTTTTTTCTCTGTTATGCCTTCTGTCTTTGCATATGCAGAGTTATGTTTTTTTATTTCAATCATGTAGGTGGGTTTAATGGTGTCAAAACCTTGCCGTAGTTTCCACTGTTTTAATGTTTTGTATGATTTCTTGGTTATATTACCGTTCTGAGTTATGTTGTTCTGTTATTTTATTTGAATACATGAAGAGTTACGTATTTGAAGATGCTACTCCTAAGAAAGGTCAACTTTTCGATCATCATCCTCTACAATTAAACAATGATGCATTCTTCCTTTTCCTTTCCATCTTCTTCTTCTCCACCTCTCTTCTTTTCTTGTTCTCCTTTTTCTTTCTTCTCCTTCCTCCTCTGCCTCTTCTCCTTCTTCCTTTCTTGTTATGTTTTTCAACTTTCTTCTTATTCTTCTTCCTTTTTTTCCTTTTTCCTCTTCTTCTACTTCTTCTTCTTTTTTTCAACTTTCTTCTTCTTCTAATTATCTAAACCTAAATCTAGCACTAACCTAAACCAACCACTAACCTAAACCTATCAATAACCTAATTAAACCTAAACAGCAAAGAAAAACAGTAGAAAAAAACAAAAAAATGCTCACCTTGGCTCCGGGGGCAGGGGGTGGTGGTGGACGGCCGCGGTTAGGGCAGCGGCGGCAGTCCTGGCTTCAGGGGACGCGAGGTAGACGCAGGGGCCCCACGGCGAGCCTGGCTCCTGGGGCGGCGCGGGCGCAGGGGCGGCGGCGCGGACGCAGGGGCCGACAGGCAGGTGGTGGGTGCGGCGGGGCACCAGGGGGGCGCTGTTCGGGCGACGGGGCACCGAGGCGGTGCGCCGTTGGGGCGACGGGGCGCCGGGACGGTGGCGGGTGGTGGGGGCGACGGTGCGAGTGGCGGTGGGGCCAGGGGGCGGTGGCGGCTGGCGGCGGCGGGTGGTTGGGACGGTGGGGCGACGAGGCGAGGGGAGGTGGGGCAAGGGGCGGCGAGGGGAGGGGGGCGACGGGGCGAGGGGAGGTGGGGCTCGGCATTACTAACAATTTTTTTTATTTTTTTTCAAAACTACTAATGGCGCACGGTGGGTGTGGTGCGCCATTACTATGTCAACTAGTAATGGCGCACTATACCACGGTGCGCCATTAGTAACATTTTTTTTATTATTTTTTTCAAAAGGCGCACCAACACATGGTGCACCATTAGTATATAGTAATGGCGCACCACATGTCTGGTGCGCCATTAGTGGCCATATCATCTATAGCCCTTTTCCTAGTAGTGTGAACATCCCTCACAAAATCAGCAAGCACAAAGTCGTCATCATCAGAGTTGGAACCTTCACTAACATGTGGTCGCTTCCGTTCAGGATCCTCTGCACCATCTTCAGCAGTTCTATTACCAAGATTCGTCTTCATCCAAGCAACATGAGGACTCCACCAAGGAGTACCACCTTCCTCAGCAACATAACTCAGTCTCTTCTTCTACAAACAGGCTGCTTTGCTTTAACAAATTTGGCACCCTTGGCACCATCTGAAGCTCTCATCCGCTTCTCTTTTTCTACGTACTCCTTTGAGTCACTTTCAAACCTCAAATCCTTCTTGCTTTTCTTAAATTCATACGCATGAAGTTGTTCCGAGACTATCCACTCCTGTGTAACTTCCTTTGTACCATCAACAAATTCTGATTGTGTTTCAAACAAGACGGGAAGCCTAATACTCTGGTCAATGCTCACACCAACGTCACCATCTGCAAAATAATGGTCAATCTATTGAGTAACCTCCTCAAACATGGCTCCCCAGCATGAAACACAGACATTGCGTGAAAATGAAGCTTAACTATGGTCATTAAAAAGTGCACAAAAGGGACAAATGCAGTGCACTTATACATATAAATGAAGTACTGCATACAAAAGCTAAATAAAATATAATGCAGTTCATATATCAATGTAATGGAGTACACCCATATGCATACAAATACCTGAATAAAACAACAATGCATTTCACACATACTATAGTTGAGTTAACATATACATATAAATGCAGTGCTACATAAACTAACTTCATGTTTGTTTCCAAAAAATGCCTGAGTAGATACAGCAAGGCAACAATAGTTTGTATAACATCAAGTAAGCAGCATGCACAAATAAACAAAGCATTCACATAAAAAAATAGCAGAGTATTTATAAGAGCAATGCATTTGAAAACTCACAGGACACATATGAAAATTACAACAGAAAGAGTGATACAACCAAATTGGCAAACTAAAATAAGATAAAAACAAACAACATACCAAAAGGAGGGGCCACACTTATGGGAGAAGATTCAATTGCTGAAAATTCACTTGATGGCCGGCCTCACCACCATGATCCTTACCACCAGGACAGCGAGAGCCAATTGGTATATCATTATGACCCCTGCAATCACCTACTAGATTAAATAAAAACCAGAAACCAAAATTACAAAACATCACATGACAAATAATGCAAGGAATGCTGACAACTAACTGTGACAGCCTGACTTTTGGCACTTTCTTTATCTTTTGTTTTTCCAAGGTTTTTGCCTGAGTTTTCCTTTTTCGTGGCTTTGTGGTCTGGAAACTGAAGAAGATGCCCTCTTCTTTGCTTCCAGAGTGGCTTGTCGTCACCCAAATCCTTCCCTAGGCCCTGTCATTTCCATCCTAGCCCAAATTCCAATATTCTTTTATTGGGAATATTCCTTTTCTATAAAAGGAATAACTCCAATTGCCGTAGGTTGTGAAGCAACCTATATTTCCCTCACTTCTAAAATTCCCAAATAATTCTCATAAATTGTTTGGGTCATATCTTGATCAAATATGGCCAAACTTTTCATTGCCATGTTCAAAAATAATTCCCCAATATTCCTTTTTCTATTTTGCCATGAATGGCACTTTGTGAAGGAAGTGTCATTTATATTTCTCCTATTGACTCCAAACCTTTTTGGGCATGTTTATATGTCCAAATAATTGCCTCATGCACAAGTTCAAGTTTATTTGCCTAGCCAATCTTCCTCAGTGAATTTTCAAAATTTCTGTCAGACAGAATGCTTTGTGAAGGAAGTACTAGCTAGGAGTACCCAAATGAGTTGAACTTTTCCACACTCCTTAATATGCGCATATTAACCCCCTCCACCCATTTTCATCCCCATCCAATCATTTATGTGAGCACAGTAGCAAATCTTTGATTTTGGCAATATTTTCAGGTTGTGAAGCAAGTGTACTTTATATTGCTTCAAAAATCCTGATAAATTACCAGATCATTCTTATACCCATAAAACATCTCTCCACCCATTTTCGCATCATTTCAATGAGCCATTTGATCACCATAATTATTCCAAGTTTTTGGTCAGCAGAGATGTTTGTGAAGCAAGTGCTATTTTGGTTTGTCCATTTGGCATGAGATTTTTACAGCATCTTGATATGACCAAATGACTAAGCCTTGCCCAATTTTAGTTCAAGTGGACACTCCATCTGAGTGCATCTTGATGATCTTCATTTCTAGACCAAGTATGCAGTTGTGAAGCAACTGCAGTAAATCTTGATCCTTTTACCCTCCCAACCTCCAGGATCATAGCTTAACACCCAGACAACTTATTTGGCTCCATGAAATTCCCTGTTGATCACATTGAGCTGGTAAAGTTTACTGCAGTAAACTTTAGAGCTCACTAACTATTTAACTAGAGCCTCTTTCATGTAGTTACCACCACACATCAAACCTACCTTGGAAGGAGTATCAGCTAGACAACGTTTTGGGTGATGTAGATCATTTAATGCCCATGTTCATGTGGTGACCATGCAGCTGGCATGCCTGTTGGCGCGCTCTGTGTGCAGTGGCCGCGTCCAAAGCACTATTTGTGCTGGACCCCCTCCTCTTCTCGTCGTCTTAGAGCCCGTGAGCATGTCCGTTGGCTTCCTCTCGTCGTCGCCGTTCTCCTGGACCCCTCTTCCCCTCCGTCCTCTTCCTCACCGACGCTCACCGCCGCGTGAACACGAGAGCACAGTGCACCGGTCGTCATCTTCCTCCTTGGCCGCATCCTTCCTCCGTCCCTCGACCCCTTCTATCCCATGAGCTCATCCATGTGTGTCGCCGTCGCCTTCCCCCGAGCCCATGCATGAGCACACGCATCCGGGGCGCCGTCCACGCGTCCGCGACGGTGCCAGCTTGGCCACCTCGCCCCGCGACTATTTAAGCCATCCCCGGCCTCGTCCGAGCTCACCTTGAGCCTTGTCTCGCCCCTCTGGTCCCACCTAGCTACTCACCGGAGCCGGAGAAGCTCTCTTGCCCTCCCTTTGCCGCCATGGCCGCCGCCTCGGCGCGGCGAGATTAGCTCGAAGCCGGCCCCCTCCCTCCCTCATTCCTTCACCAGAGAACTCCCCTCAGCCCCCAGATTCTCCCCACCTACCTGCCCCTCGCCGGAGTGCCCCGCAGCCCCGTAGCCAAATCCCACCCGAAGCATCTCTGCCGGAATCCGCTCCCTCGTCGCTCCGGTCCTTCTTGGCGTCCATGCCCAGGCGTGTGGATACGGCGCCTCTCCCCGATGTCTCCGGTGCACGTAGCCTCACCAGAGGCGGTCTGTGGCGCCGGAGCTCGTCGCCGGAGCACGCCAGTCCTCCTCTGCCTCGCGGGCAGGCGCGAGGTGGACGACGACCTCGGGCCAGGTGGGCCCCATCTCCATGCAGCCCCACTCGTCGGCGAGTGGGCGTTGACCTGGTCTGCCCAAGTGGAAAAGTGTCGGGCCCCACTCGTGGGACCCGCAAGCATCAGCCCCGCCACTGTTCCAACGGATAAGGTGAAAACGTATATCCCCGAAATATGTTTTCACTTTTTCTGTTCAGGACCCTGGCTGAAAATATTTTCATTACAAATGGGTCCCTGGCAGTCAAACCTCCATAACTTTTTATCCGTAGAACCAAATAAGGTGAAACCAACGCTCACTTCTTCGTTTCATCTAGCCCGTTCTGTTGGTCATGTTTTCACTATGGTTTGACACTGTGAAAATGACCTTTATGCCCTTGCTCTTATTCAGCCCCCTCAGAGAGAGAACATTTTCCGGTGTTCCGTTCTGCGGCTTCAGCGCACTTCTCGGTGCTTTCTTCATCCCCAGGCAAGCCACAATACCCGCTTGCATGATAGTCATGCAGTAGCCATGGTTTTCAACTTGAATCTTTATTAAATTTTTGCTTGTTGAAAAGATGGTTATCGTTGTTCCGGTGATGCTAGATTTGCATGTTCACTGTTATGCTATGTTGCTTTGTACTCTGTGATCATGTTATACCTGCTAGTATTTCCTTTCATATGTTTATGCTTGCTAGTAGTACATGTTGATGATGGTGATGGTCATGCTAGTCAGTATGCCATTCTCAGTGGATATGATTTATTGTTGATATGGTGGATAGTTATGTGATACCCTCATGATGATGTTGATATCATGTTCTTGTATTTTATCATGGCTTAGCATATTTGCCTTCAAGTTAACCGGATTAAATTGAACTTGAACAACTGTTGGCTGAGTCATGGTGCCGCTAAATCGATGCTGACCAGTGCAACCACGCTTACCAGTATGGGACGGTCCTAACTGGGTCTATTGTTGTGCCTCTCGTCGGTGCCTGCAACGAGGGAAGGTTATGGGTGAGCACTACCCCGATAAGGTAAGCGGATATAAGCCTTGTGTGCCCATTGTTGAGTTAGTTTTTGGATCCTTGTCCCAGAGTGGGACGGGCCACGACAGTGGTCGTTGTGTCTGGAGGTAGGCACGGGGCCACCCATGACTTAGCTCAGTGAGGACTGAGTCAGAGTGGCCGGGAGAGTGTCATGGCAGTAGGACGATTTTGTCGGAACACCGTTGGTCCACCAGAATGGGAGTGCGAGGCCATGGGTTCCGTAGTCTGGGTATAGTGTACTAACCTCTGCAGAGTGTATATTAAATCTATCGATAGCCGTGCCCGCGGATAAGGGCCCAGTCGAAAGTAGGTCACACCATGAGTCAACAGTAGTAAGAATAATGTGCTTAATAACAATGAGATAAGTTGGTTGTGATTGCCGTAAGGATCATGGGCCATTTAGTGGTCGGGTTGTGATCGTCATAAGGATCATGGCCCAAGTCTTGGTCGGGTTGTGATCGTCGTAAGGATCCCGGGCCAAGTGTTGGTCGGGTGGTGATCGTCGTAAGGATCATGGTGGTATCAAGGATACCGAGTTGTTGTATATTCGTGATGTTGTACGAGAGTCGTGGGTAAAGATCAAGCTCCTTGTGGTTATTTAATGATCGCTACGGTATTGTTTATGCCAAGCTTGATTTGATCCTGAGATGATCGTGTGATGTCCGAGGTTGGTAAGTGATGCATGTGTTGGTTACGAGGTAACCGAGCAGAATAAGTGGTGCATATGGTGTCATCATGTTGCATGCTAGTATTGTCGGATTAATATGTTCATGTTGTGTTAGCTGTATCATGTTTATATTGGTCATGCCATGTTATTCTGATGATATCATGATAATTCCTATTTAACCTATAATTGCCATGTTGTTGTCTGTCTTGAATGCTTCTGGTTGTTGTGAGCTTGCAAGTACATTCAATGTACTGACCTGGCGTGTCATGCCAGTTTGTAGGTCATGCCGGATTTGATTGCTTGCTTGTCATGGTTTCCGTCCGTGCGAGCTAGGATAAGCGTTCTAGCCAGAGTCCCTGCGGATTGGAGTTCACCACCATCGTCGTTGTTCTGCTGCTAGAGTTATTCCGCTGCTTCGAGTTGTTCTTCTGCTTGCATAGAGCAACTAAGGACGGCGCAGTGTCGCCGTACCGATGTTATTCATTGTAATATCGGAGACCTTGTATTCATGTTTGTGTAATAATCGAAAGCTGGTTTGTTCTATGCTAAGAAGTGTCGTATTCCAGAAGACTTCTCCTTGATCTCTGGGCTGGAATACGGGGCATTCCAGTTTTCTCTGAGCCCAGGTGCCACAGAGCTTGGTATCAGAGCAGGTCTAGCTGTAGGACGCCCTAGACCGCGTGAAGGTTAGAAAGCGGTAGTATAGACCTCAGTTTATTTGTTGCACTTGATTGATGCATTTGTGTGTTGCATAGCATGCATATAGCCTTAGTATTTGTACCAACGGTTTATCTGGTGAGTGTAGCTGGCATCGGTTTGGATCCACTACAGTTCAACCTTTGCATTTCCCAGTCCCTTTTTCTTTCGGTGTTTGGTGTCAATTTTGTCCCGGCAGAGTGATGCCAAGTGATCCCAACACTGTTTGCAAAAATGGTGCTCAGGTATTGCACCGATGTCTTTCTTTCAGTCCCGCCTATCATTTCGGTGATGGACATGTTTCTATCCCGAATCGTTCTTTTATTTTGTCGTATTGGCAACCATTAATGATCTTAGTTATCAAGAAAGGGCAATGTCAGCAGCCTCAATTTTTCCCTGCTATCCTATTTCTTGGACGAGTACAGATCTTTTTCTGTCCGCTTGATAATAATGTAGTTGCAACCTTCGTGTCCCACCACATGATTACCGAGTACGTCCTCACCACCGAGCTAGTCAAGATTGCTATCTGGCTAAGCTAGCACTTGGTGTAGCATTGTTTACACCAGTTCTTCCACACATTTATTCGTCCTCATGCACATCGTCACAACATGCTAGATCGTAGTACCGGAGATTCCGTGAAATTTGTGTGCTTAAGTAGGCATGTATATTGTGTGACTAGCAGTAGTATGTGATGATTTCTTGATTAATTATATTAGTAGAATGCTTGTGTGCTTTTGTTTTAGTCGTTTCTGTTGTTCCTTTCTTTGGTCCTTCGGTGTTACAAATTTTCCCCTATTAAAGATGCTCGTCAGCCGACACCAGACCCGAAGAGTCAGCAAGAAATGCACATATTTGGAAATTCAGCTAAACAAAATGGAATTATCAGCAGACTACAATGAAAATTGGAATATCTCGCCTGAATGCAAAAGAAATCCTGGGTGGACCACAAGTACCAAGTTTGAATTAGCGTGCACTCATCGCAACAAAATGATTAAATCAGCAAGAAGATAAATTGTGTGCAAGGTTGACAGAATATTATCAAAGGTATGGGTCAGATACAAGTTTAATTTTTCGTTGAGGATGATTTTGGAAGTCGATTTACCTGGAAGCAAGCAAAAATATGGCATACACTCAGAAAGGAGGATAGTCTAGTAAAACCCTGTTGCATACAAGAAATCAACATCAGAAATATTAAGATGGTATGTATATGTGGAAATCGGTCCGCATATCACAACAAGAAGCTTCTGGTGTAAGCAACCCACTTTTTCCTTGCAAGATACCAGAGAAGCTTCCAAGGCAAGAGTCATCTATCTTCCTCAGTATGATCATGGATGACTTCTCGCGCAAGATACTCTGCCTTCTTCAGTAAGCAACCGCAAAAGCTTCCGGCATAAGGTACCGAGTCTTTCCCCAGCAAAGTCTTTAAGGGGGTAAGCTTCTTAAGCACAATACCTAGTCTTCTTCACCAAGCTGTCCGATGAATGTTTTGAGCACAAGCCAGCAAATATTCCTCAGTAAGGCATTGGTACAAGGTAGTACGCTGTGAATTACAGCATATGGAAGTGAATCCCAAGAATTAGATCTGCAACATTTTTGTCAGAATCAAGAATCAGTCAGAATACACATCTGTCTCGGAATCAGGTCCTCATATATATGCAATGAGCATACTATCAAGATCTTACAAGTCACTCGGATGAGGATCTGACAACCACGTGAGGATGGTTAATTGAAGAAAGCCAGTATACACCGCAGTGTGACAAAGGATTATGAGGATTGACGACATCAATAAGCTCCTTACACGTACTTGTGAATTGGAAAATGATCCTGATGAGCCCTTGTCCCCTTTTTCTCCAATGACGGCACCACGTCTGTGATCTGAGCTGTTTCTAACTATCCAGGGTGGATGCCGATTTTTCTTTCTCTCTTCAACAACTGTCGCGAGTCTGAGCTGTTTTTTGGCCTTTTCTTACAGCTGTTGAGTTTCTTTTTGTGACAGTAGCCGTATAGCTGCTTTTTGGCTATTTTAGGGAGCTGCCACCTTCTTCTTATCGACCCGGTCTCATGCTCTGAGCTGCTTTCTGGCAGTCTTGAGCCGTGGTTGAGTTATTTCAGTAATGTCCCAGATCTGAGTTGTAAAGACCGTTCTGGTGGCTACTGATTTATTTGCCAATTTCTTGCAAAGGTTTCGGATGATCATTTCCCAATGATCAGAACTTGAGAGGTGTTGAACCTGCCATTTAATGGGTTACTTTATCATAAAAATGAGGATAAGCTACGATTGCCGAAAAATTGCACCGACAGTACCTATGGTCATCCGAAAAAGCAATATGACCCAACTCTTTCAGCCAAAGATTCAAACCAAGAAAACAATAATGAAGGAGCAAGACGAGTGATGCAGGTATGAAAATTGTACACGGCCCCATGGTGCAGATGCCCCGGACAGTCTAAGTCAGTGTTGATCCACATGGATATGCCTACAGCATGAGTAATTGGCATGAGGAATAACCGTCTGGAAGCCTGAGTCCTCACTTATATGAATCATCATGAATAGCTTGTCGTGAACAAAAATTTTCCGTCAGAACCACCGTCAGCCAAGTCTGCAAATAGTATCATATAGGCAAAACCCTTTATGCTTGCCGCGACAGGAGATAATCAAATATTTGGTATGGATACAATACACACGGCAATGGAACCAGTTAAAATGATTCAGAAACTTCTGCGATGAGTCAGAATCTGTCAGGAAATGGTTGTGTTTTCAACTCACTGTTTGGAACCCAAAGGACCTGCATTTAGTGGAGAAACCCAAACAAATGAGTCTGAGCTTGAGTTTTCATTAGAAAATTCTGATCATCATTACATGAAATGTTGTCAGTGTTGGGTGGGACACCCAGCGGAAATCACTTTTGGATTTGTGAGATGGACATATATTTCAGTCGTGATAATCAAATCACACTCAGCTAGTCAGCAGATCTAAAAAGAAATTGGAGCCTATATAAGCATGAAAAAGCAAGGTAAGCTTTGTCAGAAGGAGGATACAGTGAATCCAACCAGTCAGATAAAAATTTAATGGGAACAACAATAAAGGAAAAAGGATACCCGAGTTGGAAACGGCCTCCTTAAGTCAAAATATTCATACTTGTTACCTGAGCAACCAAATCTCGAGGACGATATTTCTTTAAGGGGGTAAGGTTTGTGACAGCCTGATTTTTGGCCCTTTCTTTTTCTTTTGTTTTTTCGAGGTTTTTGCTTGAGTTTTCCTTTTTCGTGGCTTTGTGGTCTGGAAACTGAAGAAGATGCCCTCTTCTTTGCTTCCAGAGTGGCTTGTCATCACCCAAATCCTTCCCTAGGCCCTGTCATTTCCATCCTAGCCCAAATCCCAATATTCTTTTATTGGTAATATTCCTTTTCTATTAAAGGAATAACTCCAATTGCCCTAGGTTGTGAAGCAACCTATATTTCCCTCACTCCTAAAATTCCCAAATAAGTCTCATAAATTTTTTGGGTCATATCTTGATCAAATATGGCAAAACTTTTCATTGTTGTGTTCAAAAATAATTCCCCAATATTCCTTTTTCTATTCTGCCCTGAATGGCACTTGTGAAGGAAGTGTCATTTATATTTCTCCTATTGACTCCCAACCTTTTTGGGCATGTTGATATGTCCAAATAATTGTCTCATGCACAAGTTCAAATTTATTTGCCTAGCCAATCTTGCTCAGTGAATTTTCAAAGTTTTTGTCAGACAGAAGGCTTTGTGAAGGAAGTACTAGCTAGGAGTACCCAAATGATTTGAACGTTTGCACACTCCTTAATGTGATCATATTAACCCCGTCCACCCATTTTCATCCCCATCCAATCTTCTATGTGAGCACAGTAGCAAATCTTTGATTTTGGCAATATTTTTAGGTTGTGAAGCAAGTGTATTTTATATTGCTTCAAAAATCCTGATAAATTCCCAGATCATTCTTATACACATAAAACATATCTCCACCCATTTTGGAATAATTTCAATGATCCATTTGATCACTATAACTATTCCAAGTTCTTGGTCAGCAAAGATGTTTGTGAAGCAAGTGCTATTTTGGTTTGTCCATTTGGCATGAGATTTTTACAGCATCTTGATATGACGAAATGACTAAGCCTTGCCCAATATGAGCTCAGGTGGACACTCCGTGTGAGTGCATCTTGCTGATCTTCATTTCTGGACCAAGTATGCAGTTGTGAAGCAACTGCAGTAAATCTTGATCCTTTTACCCTCCCAACCTCCAGGATCATAGTCCCTCCATAGCTTAACACCCCAGACAACTTCTTTGGCCCCAAGCAATTCCCTAATGATCACATTGAGCTGGTAAAGTTTACTGCAGTAAACTTGAGAGCTCACTAACTATTTAACCAGAGCCTCTTTCACATAGTTACCACCACAGATCAAACCTACCTTGGAAGGACTATCAGCTAGACAATGTTTTGGGTGCTGTAGATCATTTAATGCCCATGTTCACGTGGTGACCATGCAGCTGGCATGCCTGTTGGCGCGCTCTGTGTGAAGTGGCCGCCTTCAGAGCATTGTTTGAGATGGACCTGGTCCTCCTCTCGTCGTCTTAGAGCCCGTGAGCATGTCCGTTGGCTTCCTCTCATCGTCGCCATTCTCCTAGACCCCTCTCCCCCTCCGTCCTCTTCCTCACTGACGCTTGCCGCCACGTGAACACGAGAGCAAAGTGCACCGGCCGTTGTCTTCCTCCTCAGCCGCATCCTCCCTACGTCCCTCGACTCCTTCTACCCCGTGAGCTCCTCCCTGTGCGTTACCGTTGCCTTCCCCTGAGCCCATGCACGAGCACACGTGACCGCGGTGCCGTCCACAAGTCTGCGGTGGTGCCAGCTCGGCCACCTCGCCCCGCGACTATTTAAGCCATCCCCGGCCTCGTCCGAGCTCACGTCGAGCCTTTCCTCGCCCCTCTGGTCCCTCCTAGCTACTCACCCGAGCCGGAGAAGCTCTCTTGCCCTCCCTTTGCCGCCATGGCCGCCGCCTTGGGGCGGCAAGATTAGCTCGATGCCGGCCCTCTCCCTCCCTCATTCCATCACTAGAGAACTCCCCTCGGCCCCCTGAACCTCCCCACCTACCTGCCCCTCGCCAGAGTGCCTGCAGCCCCGTAGCCAAATCCCACCCGAAGCATCTCCGCCAGAGTCCGCTCCCTCGTCGCTCCGGTCCTTCTCGGCGTCCATGCCCAAGCGGGACGGATGCGACGCCTCACCCCGATCTCTCCGGTGCCCATAGCCTCATCGGAGGCGGTCTATGGCACCGGAGCTTGTCGCCGGAGCACGCCAGTCCTCCTCTGCCTCGCGGGCAGGCGCGAGGTGGACGACGACCTCAGGCCAGGTGGGCCCCATCTCCACGCAGCCCCACCAATCGGCGAGCGGGCGTTGACGTGCCAGGCCCCACCCGTGGGACCGACACGCGTCAGCCCCACTACTATTCCAACGGATAAGGTGAAAACGTATATCCCCAAAATACGTTTTCACTTTTTCTGTTCAGGCCCATGGTTGAATTTTTTTCATTACAGATGGGTCCCTGGTAGTCAAACCTCCATAACTTTTTATCCGTAGCTCCAAATAAGGTGAAACCAACGCTCACTTCTTCATTTCGTCGAGCCCGTTCTATTGGTCATGTTTTCAATATGGTTTTACACAGCGAAAATGATCTTTATGCCCTTGCCCTTATTCAGCCCACTCCGAGAGAGAACATTTTCCGGTGTTTCATTCTGCGGCTTCACCACACTTCTCCTCGGTGCTTTCTTCATCCCCAGGCAAGCCACAATACCCACTTGCATGATAGTCATGCAGTAGCCATGGTTTTCAACTTGAATCTTTATTAAATGTTTGCTTGTTGAAAAGATGGTTATCGCTGTTCCGGTAATGCTAGATTTGCCTGTTCACTGTTATGCTATGTTGCTTTGTACTCTGTGATCATGTTATACCTGCTAGTATTTCCTTTCAAATGTTTATGCTTACTAGTACTACATGTTGATGATGGTGATGGTCAAGCTAGTCAGTCTGCCATGCTCATTGGATATGATTTATTGTTGATATGGTGGATAGTTATGTGATACCCTCATGATGATGTTGATACCATGTTCGTGTATTTTATCATGGCTCAGCATATTTGCCTTGAACTTGAACAACTGTTGGCTGAGTCATGGTGCCGCTGACCAGTGCCACCATGCTTACCGGTATGGGACGGTCCTAACTGGGTCTATTGTTGTGCCTCTCACTGGTGCCTCCAACGAGGGAAGGTTATGGGCGCGCGCTACGCTGATCAGGTAGGCGGACATAAGCCTTGTGTGCCCGTTGTTGAGTTAGTTTTTGGATCCTTGTCCCATAGTGGGACGGGCCACGACGGTGGTCATTGTGTCTGGAGGTAGGCACAGGGTCACCCATGACTTAGCTAAGTGAGGAGTGTGTCGGAGTGGCCGGGAGAGTGTCGTGGCAGTAGGTCGGTTTTGTTGGAACACCGTTGGTCCACCCGAATGGGAGTGCGAGGCCATGGGTTTCCTAGTGTGGGTACAGTGTACTAACGTCTGCAGAGTGTATATTAAATCTATCGATAGCCGCGCCCGCGGATTAGGGCCCAGTCAAAAGTAGGTCACACCATGAGTCAACGGTAGTAAGAATAATGTTCTTAATAACAATGAGATAAGTTGGTTGTGATTGCCGTAAGGATCACAAGCCATTTAGTGGTTGGGTTGTGATTGCTGTAAGGATCACGGGCCAAGAGTTGGTCGGGTTGTGATCGCCGTAAGGATCACGGGCCAAGTGTTGGTCGGGTGGTGATCGCCGTAAGATCACGGTGGTATCGAGGATACCAAGTTGTTGTATATTCGTGATGTTGTACGAGAGTCATGGGTAAATATCAAGCTCCTTGTGGTTATTTAATGATCTCTACGGTATTGTTTATGCCAATCTTGATTTGGTCCTGAGATGATCGTGTGATGTCCGAGGTTGGTAAGTGATGCATGTGTTGGTTACGAGGTAACCGAGCAAAATAAGTGGTGCATATGGTGCCATCATGTTGCACGCTAGTATTGTCGGATTAATATGTTCATGTTGTGTTAGCTGTATCATGTTTAATTGGTCATGCCATGTTATTCTGATGATATCATGATAATTCCTGTTTAACCTGTAATTGCCATGTTGTTGTCTGTCTTGAATGCTTCTGGTTGTTGTGACCTTGCAAGTACAGTCAATGTACTGACCTAGCATGTCATGCCAGTTTCCAGGTCATGCCGGATTTGATTGCTTGCTTGTTGTGGTTTTCGTCCATGTGAGCTAGGATAAACGTTCCAACTAGAGTCCCTGCGGATTGGAGTTCACCACCGTCGTCGTTGTTCCGCTGCTAGAGTTATTCTGCTGCTTCGAGTTGTTCTGCTCCTTGCATAGAGCAACTGAGGATGGCGTAGTGTCGTCGTACCTTTGTTAATCATTGTAATATCGGAGACCTTGTATTCATGTTCGTGTAATAATAGAAAGCTGGTTTGTTCTATGCTAAGCAGTGTCGTATTCCAGAAGACTTCTCCTCGATCTCTGGGCTGGAATACGGGGCGTTCCGGTTTTCTCTAAGCCGGGGTGCTACACTAACATAACATAAAAAAATCGGCAGGATGAACTAGGAAAGTAGATAAACAACAAAGAAAATAAACAAGGCCATAGTAAGCAGTCCACATACCTTGAACTCCTCATTCTCATGTGCTTGGCGAAGACATGTCGTTTGACTGCGGCGCAAGGACGGGGTGATGGATATCAGCAAGAAAAAGACGAAATCTGATGAAACCCTAGATGCACATTGCTCTGCCTACAGGGCACATGCAAGTACCAACTTGAATTCGAGATTAAATAGCCTGCTTATGGGAAAAAATACATAAGCAAAAATGGTAGAAACACTATGAGAATCACAAAACTAGACGAGGGGACGATCACGACAGAGGGCGTGAGAAACGTACCACAAAAAAAGGTATGAATGGCAGCAGCGGGGGGAGGGGTGGGAATGCAGGGGAAGGGCTGGGGGAGCAGAGAGGGAAGGGTTGGGGGAGTGGACGGGGGCGTTGAATGCAGGAATATGGACCTCCTGACGACGGCGGTTCCGCAGGATACGACGGTTGCTGCGGGCGAAGGCGGTTTTGCTCGAAGGACAGATGTTTCGGGAGGCAGTGCAAGTGAGGGGAGAGGTTTCTTCTTGGTCTCTCCCTGTGAACAGACCAGTGGGAGTGCCTGGGAGGGCCACGTGCGAGGCCCATGTGGGAAAGAGTTACCTAAAAACGGGCCGGCCCAAAATGGCCCACCTAAATAAGATAGACCAGATCAAAACAAAGAATTTAGTACCAGATGCAGTTCGATATGCAAAAAAATGAAGTTCAGACAGTCAAACAAATAAATACACACAGTTCCTAAAAAAGTTAAAATCGAAAAAACAACGCGCGTGTTAAGATAACGCGTCCGAAAAAAGTCTACCTTCAAATAAGTCTCACAACAAAAAAATGGGGGTGGGGGTCCCCCCAAACTGCCCCCACCCATGCCAGGGGCTACAACAAGTACACGCAAAATAGGTACAATACGCAACTCTAGACAATGAAGTGCATTTTATTAGACGAAGTAGTGCGGTACTATAAGAAATGCAGATTAAGAAACACGTATGATACATATAATGTGACAATGCCCATTCGCAGAAAACATGGTGGTTAACAAAATTTACAGATGAAAAATGAAATTAAACCATGTTAAAAGAACACGTTCGAGACAACCGCCCAATCCAAGCGGTTCCATCGCCACAAACCCACGATCACATTCATAACCGCAACCCACAATCTGCACAACCGCATCGTCAGCGAGATCGTGCAGTTCATCCATTGTGGCCCTACTGCCGGCGATGGGGTCCGTCGACGAATACTGGAACATGGAGGCCCACGGCAAGACCAAGTTGCATGTCATCCACACCAAAGATAAGAAGCAGATGGTGATCTCCCTCGAGCACTACGAGCGCCACCTCAGGCTCCAGTGCCACAAGATTGTCGAAATTGATATGAGTACACCAACAAGCCTGACGATACACAAAACCCTCCCCCGTCCAGCTCTCCATTGGCAAGAATCAGCCAATGCCGCTCTTCCAAGTGAGTACTCCTGAAAGGTCCACCGTCTTCGGCAACTTCCTCGCCGACCCTGGGTACACGTTTGCTGGCTTCTCCATCAGCAGCAACAAAACCAGGCTTGAGCGCGTCAATCTAGAGGTCGCCAACTTCGTCGACATCAAGAAGGAATGGAGGGTTCCCAAGGCAACCAAGGAGTTGGACTCCCTTGCAGAAGTCACCAGCATGCCCTCGATGACTACTACAACAACATGAAGAAGAAGATCACAAACGAAGAACATGCGTGCTCGGCCTCCCTGCCCCTGCCCATGAGGCACATCGAGTAGACGACAAAGGATGCCTACACAATGTACGAGATATGGAAGTTGCATCACCCTCACCCAGAACGGGCTTTGTCGTGCAAAGTTGGTGAAGGAGGAGCTCCCCAAGAAGCGCGCCAGAAGCAGCTGGGGATACTCCACCTGGTGAAGAAGTAGACTGTGCCGGCCAAGAAAGTATCTCCAATATTGCTCGCGCCTTTTTAGATTTATCATCAAATTTCTTCCTGCCGTTTGCTTATGTAATGTTAGTTCGCGTCTGATCGTTTGCTTTTGCTGAATTTAGTTTGCTTGTCATATAGAATAGCTTGTAATGATGAACTTTTCTTATGTTATGCAGAACATTATTTCAAATACAAAACAAGAGTTCAATATTACAACATACTTCAGTGCACATAAAGTAAGTGTTTCCAGCAGTGCACAAACGGACAAAGATGTGGTGCACAAAAGTGGATTTTGCAATCCGTAATGTGGGCACATGCAGTAGACAAACCTGGTGAATGCAATGCAAAATGAGTTAACTAACCAGTGCACGACCTATGTTAGAAGACATGTAAGAGGAAAAATATGAAAAATAGTAATTGTTTCGAGCAATGCACAAAAGTGAATCATGCAGTCCGTAATGTGGGCACATGCAATACTGTATTAGGACGAATGCAGTGCACACCGATCTAACTAAGCAGTGCACACAGTATACTAGAAAGGTACGTAAGAGGAAAAACACTAAGAAAAATTTGACCAAGATGTAGTGCACAAAAAGGATGCATGCAGTGCAAAAATGCTCCTGCATATGTTGTCCGTAATGTGGGCACTTGCAGAAGGCAAGCCTGATGAATGCAGTACAATATGATGTAACTAAGCAGTGCATGCCCTATGTTAGAAGATACATAAGAGGAAGAGTATGAAAAAAAGTAATTGTTTCCAGCAGTGCACAAAAGTGAATCATGAAGTCCGTAATGCAGGCACATGCAGTACTGTATTAGGGAGAATGCAGTGCACACCAATCTAACTAAGTAGTGCACACAGTATACTAGTAAGGTTCGTAAGAGGAAAAACATTGAGAAACATTGGACCAAGAAGTAATCCACAAAAAGGATGCATGCAGTAGAAAATGCTCCAATGTATGTAGTCCGAAATGTGGGCACATGAAGTACACAAAAATGATGATGTAACTAAGGAGTGCACGCGCTATATTAGAAGATACGTAAGAGAAAAAATATGAAAAAGTTGACCACCCAGGTGCAACCAGGCCCCAGCCAGTCTCGTACTAATTCTGCGACCATAGTAGGTGAGTCCATTCTGACCCACGATGCATGGGGTCGTGCACACAAGGGCCCACAGGCCAGAGAGGAAAGAGCAGCAAGCGCCGTGTATAAGCGCCTACTAAGTAACCAAAGGGCTTCGAGAGCGTTGCCTCGGCAGGGCTTATAAATCGGTCTGGCGCGCTCTCAGCGAGCGAGATGGGACTAAACAATAGCACGCAAACACAAGCATAGGAAACCAGCCGTGCTGGGATGCCTACTTGGGCCGAATGCGTTTTTTCTCTCAAACATAGGCCCAACACGCAAAGAGAGGCCATTGAAAATAAAAAACATTCCCACATACCATGAAAAACCATGGCCAATAAAATAAAAACAATAACTAGAAAATAAAAAATACTGACACAACCCACGCATTCTACAGTTTGTTTGCATACAAAATACAGTTCGTTAGACTCAAGTAAGCTGTGTTGTTGCTTCTCAATGCATTCTCATAGAATGAATCAAAATCCCTCCACCACCAAACACCAAACACAACATTTATTACTTTCGTTGCTCAACTGGCTGTAAAAACCCTATCCATTCATGCTCCAGACTCACACAACTCCTCCCATCTTCCTCTTCTCCTTCAAATAGTAGATCTAGGGTTTCACCCATCGCCAATCATTCTCTGAATTTCCACTGAACCCGCAATGGACTGTTAATGCGGGTGCTTGGCAAGGATGGCATCGATAGCGGACACATGCGTGGACGCCGATGGTCTAGAGCTCGCCGATGCCGAGTGGCGTAGCAAGCTCGGGTGCCTGATGATACCCAATAGGGGGTTTTGGGCACCATTTCTTCATCGCCACACATCCGCAGACCTGTAGGAAAGTTGGTATGTTTTCCCCTCACAATTTTTGACACAATCTTGGCTGCAAATCCGCATCTGAATGTATATTTCCATCAATTTGTTCAGTAGTATCAATAATACAAAGATATGTATTGTTGCTCAGATTTGTCAGCTATTAAGACTAGATATTTCGACCTATTTTTCTTCAGTACCAGACTAGGTATCAATGCTAGTTAGATTAGAACCCCAACACATCAACAAAAAAGAGGTTCAATAGATCAGTGTTGCAATTCTCTTAACATGCTAGGGAAGTACACTGCAAATGACCTTGCAGTGCAAACATGTTACAGTATAATATATATTCTACTGAAACTAGAGTTCAATTTCGTATGTAAATTTGTTCATACATTGCAACTACTTTGTTAAATAGTAGTCATATATATATGACATATTTAAGTCAATATGAACTGGTCATCCTATCATAAAGAAAAAAATTAAGTGTCTACTTATAAAAATTCTTTTTCGATCCATGCCAAAATGCAGAAACTGCAATCCATAATAAAGTTTCCTGCTCCGAGTTCAGGGAAGGTTACTTTGGAGTCACAACACAAGAATGGGTATGCAGACATGCAAGCTGACTACCACATCGACTCTAAAGACTCCATCAACATAACTACTGGTTGGAAAGATTTTGTCTCCCAGAATGGCTTTGAGGTCGGAGAAGTGGCCATGGTGTTTTTCTAGAAAAAAGAAGACTCCCTGAAGTTTAAAATATTAGCACTATAGGCTGTCTAAGATAATGCAAGCCATCTGTGGCATATTTCTAATGCTTTGCATATGTTGTATGCTTTTAAAATTATGTCCATTAGACACTTTGAATGGTGCCTTATTAATGTATGTGAGCTCACCTCCATAATTTTATCACCCTTTTAGACAAGTTGCTGGTAACAGAATGCAGTTATCTAATACACATAGTGTGGTCCTAAAATATATAAAAAATGCAGTCCTCTGAACAGTAACAATGCAATGCGAATGGTCGAAACTTTGTAGTTAACATATGATGTTCAAAAGAATTCTCATAGTATGCAGTTCATCTCGGTTGACATAGTGTTGACGGTTGCTTTTTCTGGATGTTGGATATTGATCATCTCGGTTGCTTCATATTGGGAAAAACTGTCGGATAACGGGTTCCGGCAAAACCCTTAAGGTTTGAAGATCTTCTCCCTACCGATCGATACCCCAAAGCCTCGCCACGAATCTAAACTACACGATGAACAACACAAGGGACACAAGGTTTATACTGGTTCGGACCACCATTGTGGTGTAATACCCTAATCCAGTGTGTGGTGTGGTGGATTGCCTCTGGGCTGATGATGAATAGTACAAAGGAAGAACAGCCTCGCAAGGGGTGTTCTTGAGCTGGTGCGGTGTTCTACTTGGAATAGATATGATTAGCTCTCGATGAGATGATCTCTACTGTGGTGGCTATCTATATATATAGAGGCCCTGGTACTCTTCCCAAATATTGAGCGGGAAGGGAGCCAACAATGGCCATATCGAAGGGGGACAACTAGTACAAGTTATCCTGACTAAAGTTGGTCTTCGACTGCCAAAGGCACTGGCGATGATGTCGTCTTGGGCTGCATGGTGACCTCATTCCTGCCGCTCTTCTGGTCTTGGTCTCGTTGCACCGGTAGGGAAACCTTTGCTTGATGCCTCGGTACTCCGCGCCTGCGCTTGCCCCCTTTGCACCAAAGAGGAAACAAGGACACTGCGCTGGCTGGCGCCCGCCTGGTCTTGATAGTCATGGCTTGCGTCACGAGCACCTCACGAGTTACTCCTTGCCTTGATCTCTTCGCCTCCTCGTGAGCTCGCCTGATGAGGCTGCCCCTGAGGAAGCCTTGCATCATCCGCGCCGCGAGGCTTGGCCCCTCGCGAGGGTCTTGAGCTTGGGTTGATGTGGACGGGCCATACTGGGCCACTGCTTCAGACCCGCCATAGGCCGCAGGCAGGCAAGTCTGGGTACCCCCGTTCCCCAAACACCGACAGTAGCCCCCGGGCCCAAGGCGCACTCGGACTTGGCTTAGCAGCGAAGCCAAAGGGCAAGTGCGGAGTGCCGTGGGCCCTAATAGCCTACGGTCTTGGTCATCGCATGGTGGTTGATTGGACGTGGGCGTCTCCGCTTCCCCACGCTGCCTCTGCAACTGCCCGATTTGATGAGTCCCTGCTGCATGCAAAAACAGTCATGATTACCGGTGATCATGGAGGCCGACGGTTGGCCTCCACTAGACTATAAGTACGGAGAGGCGCGAGCCCCCGTTTTCCATATCTTCTTGCTCCGCTCGCTTCTTCTTCCTTGCTACTCCTCCATCTTGCCACCAATGGCGCCAATCTGCCGGTTCTCAGCCGAGGAGAAAGGAAAGGCCTCTCGGTAGGGGCCCGACCCACTCCCGCCGAAGAAACGACTGGTCCCCGGCCGCCGTGATGAGGTTGCAAGGCCAGAGATGTCAAGGCCTTGGTACGAGCATCCACCTCCTTGTTTTCCGCTACCCCTGTACGCCCAGGCTGAGGGCCCTGAAGAAGGAGACGCCGAGCGATGCCGTCCGTGCCGTCGACGACGCCGTTGAGCCTAGGCGGTGTGCGCCGTCACTCTTGGAGTCCATGCCGTGGACTCCTGTCGCGAGCTCGTAATCCACGCCGCCATGCCTCCGAGCTCCTGGATCCGCTTTCCTCCCTTCATTGCCTTCGAGATGCTGCCGCGGGGGGCTCTCGAGCTTTGGCTGCAGCACGCCAACTGCGTTGCCCCGGCGACCGGAGCGGAGTGTGGGGACCCCGACTCATAAGTCATGATCACCGAATGCACGTATATAGTGATCCCAGAGATCAATGCTCACTGAACACATAGAAGCTGGATAACAAGAGTCTTACATCCATACATATAGTTATACACAAATTGAGACCATTGTGGTCAAGACTTGAGTATATCATCGCAGCGGAAATCTTCATTGACACTTGGACCCATGCCATCTGCCTTAACCCTACAGGCATTCTGACTGGGAAGCGTCCTAGCTCGCATGCTCGTCACCAAAATATTCTTCATCGTATCTTGTTCTTTCATGTCTGGCAAATAAAATAACCAGAGGAAGCCAATGAGTACTTTGAATGTACTCGCAAGCAACCCAAGAGTGATAACAAAATAATTATGCAAAGCTCTACTGCTTAATTGCAATTTTTGCAGAAAGCTAGTTTTTCTCATGCAAGTATGATCAACATTTATCAAGGACATGAATGCGTCTGCAACCAGTATCAGGAGGTTACAGACATCAACATCGAGGAAGAGTTATGAACAACTCATGCTCAAGCTCATCGTGACTTCCTCACGAGTCACATCATCAATATCACCAAACTGTGTTGTTTGTCAGAAACATACGGACATAGTCTAAGCAGCACCACCCAACCATCCTTGACCGTGGACACAACTATTTGAATAGTTTGACAGTCTGCAGAGGTTGCACGCTTTTCCCACAAGATCCGTGAAGCTTTCGTGTCGTCCACGATCCCGCAGTACCTCAAGTACTCGGGGGAAGCACCCGATCACCATCTTTCCCTAGGCGACACTAACATAGGGTCCACTCATTGGTACATGGCCTTTGTGTATAAACATCAAGATCTTGGCACTCTGCCCTTTTCATTATCACACATACACGCAGGGACCAACGGTGTGTCTGGTGCCCTGTGAAAACAGTCATGGCCGCCTATCCAAGCACGACCCCGTCCGTGAGTGACCTCATGTCACCCCCGTCACTAGTAATGTGGGCACCATGCTAGTATCGGCCTAGGTAATCAATAGTGCCCTTTCCCATATAAGGGTAGAGTGGTTGCGCATGTAGGGTTGGGACAGTCAACAAATCTTAAATCTAATCCGTCTCAGTAAACAACACTTTCATCAAGCCTCGGTACACTACCTCTCCACCAAGTAGTGACCTAGTTCATCATCATCTCCCAGGGGCATTAGTGGCACCCACTGGGCTATTTGCAAGTATGTCAACCACACCTGTTCCTTTCCATGCATAATCCTGACCCATTTTTCTCACCCAACAACCGTAGCATATTTCTACAACTCACCAACACAACTCTAAACAAGGATAGAGTCATGAACAATGGAAGTATCAACGGGGTGTGCAACGAAGGCAAACCTATGATAAAAAGGTTTCATCATGGTCAAAGGGCTGCTTGCCTGGTTCATCAGAGTCTTCAAGTCTTCTGGTCCTTCTCCAAATACTCTGTCTAGTTCGTCAACTAACGTCGGAAACAATCGCAATAAGCAACACGGAATGAGAGTCCCACCTCTCCTCCCACCGGCGCTCTAGGCCGTCCGGCGATCTCCCCCCCCCCCCCCCCAACCAGTAAATCTTGGTCCTTCTCCACTCATCAACTCCGGCGTCCTCTGGTCTTTCTCCCCATACCCATCTCACATGGGTCGTCATGCGGGATCAACTCTGGATCTGGATTTTTCCAAAGGTTAAGCTTTTGCGGAGGAAATTTTTAGATCTTGTGGGAAATGCATTCATCCCGTGGATGACACGGGCCATTTTATTATGGTCGTGTCTTTTAGCAGGCACAATTTTTGTCTTGATGATGATTCAGTGGCGGCAGCTTTGGAATCTGCAATTGGAGGTTCCGGAATTGATTTGTCTGTTCAACTCATTGAAGACAAGGTATTCTCATTTATTGTCTCTTGGAAATGTGTTGGCCTTCTTATTCTTCAAATGCGATCTTTTGCGTGCCCGCAATTCAAATGTTTCTTCCATCTTTGGGGCAATGGTGGCCCTAATTGGAACCGTGAATTTCGTATTTGGAAAAAGGAATGTGATGCTGAATGGATCTTAATCAGTCCCTCTAAGAGGCGTGCTTCTCTTGGTTTGATCGCGATGCATAGACCACCTTCTAAATCTGCTTTGCGTTCGGGTTCTGGATCTTCAAAGAAAATTTCGTTTGCTATGTTCCAACAATACGATGTTTGCAAGGGGTGTAGTTATCCCGCCTCGCCTGGTCTGGTTGATGTTGTCGCTCATGCTGGGTATCCGGTTCTTCCCCGTGAATGAGTAATTTTGCCTCCGCCGCCGGTGACTGGCCTCCGATGGATGGTGGCCGAGCCACCCATCACTTTCGGAACAGTTAACATTCGTGAGATTTCTTCAGCAGGGTTTTCTGTGGCAGCGCAAACCACTCTCGACGTCAATCTTCATGTGCATGGAGATGAGTTGGTTGGACCAGATCTGCTTCCAGCCCAAGATACTTCCCCGGCCCAAATCGTTTCTTCGGACTCGGTGGTTCCCATGGCCCAGGTTGTTTCACCGGCCCTATCTAACCTGGAATTTTTTGATATATCTCCATCTGATTTTGGCAACGAGGCGAATATTGATTTGCAACCAACGGACTTATTTGGAGTTTCTGCTGATTTAAATAAACTTATTGATGACATGGTTTTTAAGGTGTGGAAATGTCAGAATTGCTTATCCATGGTTCATTTAACCAAAGCGTGCACCAGCAGGGTTTGTTGCTGAAGATGCTTTCGGTTGGGGCACCGGGCAACGGTCTGTTCGGATTCTACTCCTTCTCCCGCTTACAAGTGGGTCCCACGGATCAAATCTTGCGATTTTAGCCGGTCAGCGGGTTTTTCTTTGCTGGACGCCTCGATTCCCTCCATAGCTAGTCCCGCTGGGTCTCTGCCCAGTCCCGTCGAGCCTGCCACCCCATCTATTCCACCTCTGCCCACAGAGCTACCGCCCATAACGCCTCCACCTCCCTCATCATCGTTTGCATCGCCTCCTCCGCCTTCCCCATCGCCGTCTGCATCGCCCACCTTCTGCGCCACTTCTGATCGGTGCTGCTCTACTTCTTCGGCACCGGCAATGGCGACCTTTGCGTTGGACCCATGGATATTGTCCTGCATGGCTTCGACATCATCGATGGCGGTGAGCTGCGCCTGCCCCGCACTTTCTTCGTGCCTGCGGTGGCTCCAGATCGGCAACATGAGGACTATGCCATCGCCATTGTGGAGCCAGCCCCTCTGCCTGAAGAAGTCGCCATCTTTCGTAACATGGTCAGTAACTTTGTTGTCAATAATCTGGGAAGAGCTGTTCTGGATGCCCAACCTTGGATACAAGGAGTTGGGCTATTTCGATTTCGTAGTGCTCTGGCTCGTCAAGCTCTAGTTGATCATCCGCCTTTCAATCTGGACAATGATAGATTTGTTCGGTTTATCCCGCACGATGAGGGCATAAATTATAGAGTAACACAGGGTTTTCGCCGTGGATGGGTTATGTTGCTTGGTGTCCCTCTGGATTACAGGCACACTCAGTACCTTGCGGATGTAATTAGCACGTTTGGTAGATTTCATCATTGGCATCAAGATGACACAATGCTTGTCCGCTCGCTGGTTTATGTGTCTTTTCCTGCACCGACTTTGGTTCCTCGCTCTGTGACTTATAGAGAATATGCAGACTTTGGTGGTGTTGGATCTCTTGGTCTGCACCTGTCCATATCCTATCAGCAGAATTTGCTGACATCTTACCAGCTGATGAAGACCCCATGCCTTTCAATGGCAATCCGCACCCCTTCCCTGGCAATTTATAGTTTCAGAACCACAATTGGGTTATGCCTGAATTTCCTGAGCTGGGCTGGAATGATGTGCCACATCCTGTCAATGAGCAGCAAAACAATGATGTGCACCCGGTTCATGAAGCTGTGCAGCATGAGGAAGTTCAGGAAATTCAGTCCCAAGAATCCATTGTTCTGCAACCTTCAGATGATTCTGTTAACAATGCTGACAATGTTGCTGAGGTGGCTCTCTTCCAGCCCCCAATGGGTCCACAGAACCCACCCCTTATGATTGGGCAAGTTCTCACTATCTATGGACCGGTTTTGCCACCTGTGATGCAGTGGCAGTGCTCTTTCCAGAAGATGTTACCTTTTATATGGTCTTCGGAAATTCCTCAGTTTGCTTTCAAGTCTGACATTGGTGCTATGCTCTGCAAGCAGCCATGTGAGGCTCTCTGCAGTGTCCCAGCTTTCACTCTTAAGCTTCTGCCTGCACCTGACTCCTCGATCAGCTCTGCTATGGATGTGCCACCTGCTCCTGTTAAAAGACCAGTTGCCCGGGCTCTCTTCTTTGATGACCTGGATGACCCAGTTTCTGAAGCCTTTGAGTTCTTTGTTGTGCCTGAAGTATCTCTGAAGCGTGCAAGGAAGCCTAAAGCCTCAAGAATTATTGTTGATACTGAGGTTCGGTGTAGTGCACGCCTGAGCTCACTCCGTGATGGCTACCGCAAAGTAACTACTAGCATTTCTTCCAAGAAGTCCCACCCTTTGAAGAGGCGCAAGACCAGCAGCTCCCAGTCTGAAGATAGTCCTTCTGTGCCACCACCAACTGCTATTGCAGACCTTCAACACATTGGCACACGTCTTCGCATTGCACCTGAGAAGATCTCTATGGATAAGCTTGTTGCTGATCCTGCTAAGTCTAGCAGCAGCCGGGGTTCTGATGATTAGTTACTTCATGCAGGGTTATGGTCTATGGCGTATCGTAATCGCCATTTATCTTTCTTTCTTTGTTGGGAACTATGTGATGCTTTTCTACTTTGTGGGTCGTTGTAGGTCATTGCGTGGCCTATTTACTATGCTTTTATTTTTAGTTTGTACTGAATGAGACAAGATTTAAGGAGTGGAAAGTTCTATGTTGGAATGTTCAAGGCCTAAATTCTGAAGCGCGACAGCTTGCTGTTAGGCAAAAGATCGATGAAAGTGGTTGTTCTGTTGTCTATCTTCAGGAAACTAAATGCATGCAAATGGATCATCGTTTCATTAGGAAGTTCTGCCCGAGGCATTTTGATAATTTTGTTTATGTACCTTCGGCTAGGGCGTCTGTCGGGATGGTGGTTGTTTGGAATTCTTCCTTTTTCATTGGTTTATTAATTGAGGCCAAATCCTATCAGATAATTATGGAGTTTAAATCCAAACATACTTCAGAAAGATGGTCTTTAGTCTCAGTTTATGGCCCGTGTCAAGGCCCTGCCCGTGATGATTTTTTTCAGTGGTTATATAATCTTGATATTCCGTTTGGTGAAAATTGGCTGCTTTTGGGTGATTTCAACTTCATGCAATCGCTTGAGAACCGCAATCTTTCGGGAGGTGATGTTAATGATATCTTCTTGTTTAATGAGATAATTGGTCATTTGGGTCTTGTTGAGCTGCCGATCAAGGGGCGCCAATATACTTGGTCGAATATGCAAACTTCACCGCTTCTTGCGCAGATTGATTGGTTTTTCACGTCGGTTGCTTGGACATCGGACCACCCCAACACGATGGTTTTTCCACTCGCACGCACTGCCTCCGATCATGTACCGTGTGTGGTCTCGATTGCCACCTGTATCCCCAAGGCAAAGGTTTTCCGCTTTGAGAATTATTGGGTTGATCTGCCAGGTTTTGCTGATTGTGTTTCTGAGGTTTGGAATAGGCCAGTGGTAAAATCGTCGATGGCTCTAACAATTTCGGCTAAGTTCAAATCCCTCCGATATGCTCTCAAGAAATGGCATTTAAATTTGTCCACAGTCAAAGCTTTAATTGCTGATTGTAATAAAGTGATTATTTTCTTGGACAATCTTGAGGAATCTAGGCCTTTGAGTTGGCCGGAGTTTAATTTTTGTAGAATTGTTAAATTGCATCTTGAAGATATCTTAGATTGGCAATTTATCTACTGGAAGCAGCGTTGCATGATCAGAAACATCAAAGTTGGTGAAGAGAATTCAAAATTCTTTCATGCCATGGCTACGGAAAGATTTCGTAAAAATACTATTTCCTCGATCAAGTCTGTGGAGGGCGATGTGGTCACGGATCACCAACAGTTGGCTGGGATGTTCTGGGCTGATTTTAACCAACGAATGGGCCAATCTAAAGGCATTCAAATGGGTTTTGATCTAGACACATTAATTACCAGGATTGATGGTCTAGAGGAGTTGTCTTTGTCGTTCACGGATTCTGAGGTGGATGCGGTAATTAAGAATATGCCTTCTGATCGCGCGCCGGGACCAGACGGGTTTTCTGGCCTTTTCTTAAAGAAATGTTGGTCTATTTTGAAGGAGGACTTTATGAAACTTGTTCATGAATTCTATGAGGGGAAATGTAATTTGGAGTGTCTCAACACATCTCTTATCACCCTGATTCCGAAGAAGCTAAGCCCTGAATATGTTGGTGATTTCTGTCCCATATCTTTGACTAATACATGTTTAAAGTTCTTAACCAAGCTCTTGGCAAATCATCTTCAGGGTGTTATCTTGAAATGTATCCACCGTAACCAATATGGTTTTCTTCGGTGTCATTCCATTCAGGACTGTCTGGCGTGGTGTTTTGAGTACATTCACCAATGCAAAGCTTCCAAGAGGCCTATCATTCTTCTTAAACTTGACTTCACAAAGGCGTTCGACACCATTGAGCATGAGCTGATTCTTAGGATTTTGAAATGTAAGGGATTTGATGATCGTTGGACAAGTTGGATTGACAGCATTCTATCCACGGGCTCCTCTTTGGTTCTTTTGAATGGAGTGCTTGGGAATCATTTTGTCTGTCGTTCGGGTGTTCTCCAAGGAGATCCGCTATCTCCTTTGCTCTTTGTGATCGCGGTGGACTTACTCCAATTGGTTGTAAATGAGATGTGCTCCAGGAATATTCTCACCTTGCCAATCCCAACGACCTCGACGGACTATCCGATCGTCTAGTATGCTGACGATACCCTCATCATCCTTCCAGCTATTGACAGCCAGCTCATTGCTTTCAAATAAATGCTTGAAGTCTTCGCCAAATCAACCGGTCTAAAGGTGAACTTCAGTAAGTCCTCTTTGATACCCATCAATATGAGTGATGACAAGGGCAAGCGTGTTGCCGCTTTGCTTGGGTGTGATGTTGGTTCCATGCCATTCACGTACCTGGGTCTGCCAATGGGTACATCCAGGCCAACAATTTATGATCTATTGCCTTTGGTGGATCGTATTGAGAGACGTTTACCTGCGTCCTCTTGCCTCTTGAATCAAGGAAGCCGGCTCCAGCTCTTGCAATCCGTCATTAGTTCTATGCCAATATATTTCTTCTGCACCCTTTCACTGCCACAGGGTATCTTGAAGCAGATTGAGCGGATTATGCGGCAATGCTTCTGGAGAGGGAACACGGATACGCCCCGACAATCATTGGCGGCTTGAGATTTGGTATGTCGTCCTAAATCCTTGGGTGGGCTGGGAGTTCTGGACTTGAGCTTTCAAAACAATGCATTGCTCATCAAGCATCTTTTTAAGTTCTTTAATAAGTTGGACATGCCATGGGTATCTCTAATTTGGGACACTTATTAAGCCTCTACGCCACCCCCCCCCCCCAAGTCACTCAAACCAGTGGTTCTTTCTGCTGGAGGGACGTGTTCAAGTTATATGATAAGTTTTGCAAGTTGGCAGTTCCACTAGTTCGAACCGGGGATACTGTGATCTTCTGGCTTAACCGTTGGCAACTGGGCAACAATATGGTCAGCATGCAACATTAGTTCCAGAGGCTACACTCTTTTGTGATCGATGACACTCTCACTATTAAGGATTTTATGGAGCTTTCTGACCTCACTGACAATCTCCATCTACCTCTCTCTGCTGAGGCCTTTGAGGAGTTTAATCAACTTCAGGGGTTGCTTCCTTTGGTTAATCTTCAAGATGGGGATAATGATGTCTGGAAATGGCCTTCCAAGTCCGGTGATTACCAGTCCAGGATTTATTACGTGTCCTGCTTTTCGGGCACAGTGGTTGACCCCATATTCAGGTGGATCTGGAATTCTTCTTGTACTCTGAAGTTTAACGTTTTTGGGTGGTTACTTTTGATTGATCGCCTGAACACTAGGGACATGATGAAGCGGCGGCATTGGATTATTCAGGATGACACTTGTGTCCTATGTCACTTGGCATCTCATGAGGACAGAGCGCATCTCTTCTTTGCTTGTAATTTTAGCCAGCGCATCTGGAACTACCTTGGTATTTCATGGAGTCCTCAACCTAACCAGACCACTTATGAGATGGCTTCTGATGCTAGGAGGGATTTTGGCCATCCTTTTGTTCTCTGAGATAGTCTTCACTGCCACTTGGAATATTTGGACACAAAGAAATGGGAAGATCTTCAGGAATGAATCACCTTCTTTCAGGGCATGGAGGAGAAATTTTTTGCATGACATCTCTCTTTTAGCTCATAGAATCAAATGTAAATATAGGAATAGACTAATATCTTGGATAGCTGCCTTACCCTAATATTTTCTTTTGTAAGTATTCCTCTCTCCCCTTCTGTCTTAACTTTGTAACTTTGTATTACTTTGGCTCTGTGGTTTAATAAAAGACTGTGAGGCTCTTGCCTTGCAGTATATAGTCAAAAAAACAATAAGCAACACGACAAGGCAGAAATAAAAGTGCTCTAAAAATATGAAGTTGACTTTTCTAGGACTTCTCTGGTTATATGAAAAATAACCAGAGTGGTTTCATTGGGATTGGATCAGTGAATATTTCTGAACATTTCAATATGATGGAATCAATGGATTTGATGGATCCACAAGTTGTCCATAGAATGCCATTTTATAAAAATGAGTAGAAGTACCCATAAATTCAGGCATGATTTTAGAAACATTTAGAAATTGGTTTCAATAAATTCCGAGTTGAAATGAATATAATATGGATTTTTGAAGTGGACTTATGTGGATAAATGACTTTTTTTAAAGGTTCAGTGAAAACCAAGAACAACAAAAATGTCCACTATGGTCTATTAAATATAACTTAATTTATGGAGTCTCTGGAAATTTGAATCATAAAATTTGGAGTTCATTTGATTTATTTGTGGATTTTACCTATTTACAGAAAAAAAAAAAGGAAAGGGAAGGGGCTCGACTGGACGGGCAGAGGAGGCGACGTCGAAGGCGGGTTCACGGAGTGGTCTCCACTTAAACGGGCGCGGCCCAGCCGCTGGGTCGCTGACGCGCGGGCCCCAGCGCTTAGGCCGTCGCCTTCAACCTTCTGTGTGGCTTGACGGGAAACAGAGGAGGCGATGCCAAGGGGCGCCGGCACTCTCCTTGGCGGCACCGGCCACCTCCGTCGATGCCCAGCACACCGGCGTGCTCAGGAGCACGTGCCGCATCTGCCGAGGTGCGCCACGATCTCTCGGGTGGTCGGGTGCGAGCAGCGCACCTCCCGCGGCGGACGGTGGCGATGGTGAGGTCGAGACACGAAGCTGCAGCCACGGAGAGGAAGAAATGGAGCTTGGGTGATGGTCGTGGGGAGGTGGGTGATGCTCTGGTGTGGTCAAGATGGAGAGGAAGAGGCCATAGGGCTCGAATTTGAGCGCGGGCCGACGGCAAGGATCCGACCATGGTGGTGGATGGAGGGCACGGGGGGAAGAATGAGTTGGTCCATACGGTTGCTGGGAGGGAGAGAGGGCCAAAGGAGTAGAGAGGGGGCTCAGGGTTGGCCTTAAATAGAAGGGGCGAGGAGCACCATAGCGCAGTGCGCCGGTGAGGCTGTGGCCGTCGCTAGAGGCCGCGGAAGGGCTTGGCTTCGAGTCACGGGTCATTCAGGGCATGTTCTACGACCAGGGAAAGAGAGAAGGAGAGAGGAGCGAGCGCGAGGCGGGCCAGGGACGCGGGCAGCCACTGGCGGACGTGGGCGGCGCTCGGGCACGCGCCGCAGGGGCGAGAGGAGGGTGCGGGAGCAAGTGGGAGGCCCGCTGTCGTGATGCGGACGCCGAGGCGCATCGACTGGCACGCTCGGTCGGGCAGAGGTGGACGGGAGCGCCGCGTCAACGGTCGGGAGCGCGATGACGTGCTCCAGAGCGCGTCTTTCGCTGGCATCCGCGGCTTTTCCGCGCGCATTCGCGCGTCCACTTGTGTCTGGAAGCTGCAGGGGGTGTAAACAATGTGGGAATGGCATTGGATGCCCTGGGGAGCCAGTAGAGGAGAGGAGGGGTGGAGAGAAAGTGAAAATGCTGTTGTCCAGAGAAGAAAAGTGGATCCCTGCCCCCCTTCACCATTGACTCTCGGGCAGGGAAGCACATCAGAGGTAGAGGAGGACTAGGAGGGGTTGTGGTAAAAGGGATAACTCATGGTGATTAGTGGAAGTGGTCAAAACATGCATTTTTAATTTCTCCCAGAAGGTGTTTGATGGTGGTTTGGGCAAGAAGATGAACTCATATGGTCATGAGGCTTGACAGGGTTAAATGGTATGATAAAATAATAGGTTCCACCAATATTGAGTCGAGTTGGGCAAAGTTGCCAATGCAACTTTTGTAAACCCTAGAAATCAACAGAAATGGACTTCCCAAGATTTAGTCGTGCAAACCTATTCTCCTTGATGCACCACTTGGTGTAGTGTCATCATTTGAGGTTCTGAACATGTGCACAAAAGTTGAGATGAAAAGGAGAATGTTTACAATGTAGAGTTGTTCAAATTTGGTTCTGGACAGGAATGGTTTTGGGGCACCTTGATCAAGTTAACTTGTTCTCCAACTTGTGCTACTTGGTCTAGATGATTTATTAGACCATTTTAGCATGTGTACCAAGCTTGAGAGTATTTGGGAAACTTTGGTAATGCAAAGTTGTTCAAACTTGGAAAAGGGCAGAAATAGTTTTGAGAGGGTTTCATGGGGTTATATTATTCTCCAAGACATGAGGCTTGGCCAGATCATCAAATATGTCCTATGTGACATGCTAGAATTTTATTAGAATTTATAGAGAATATTTCCTTTGTAAATATTTCAAAAGCTTGAAATATCCAGGAAGGGTTTTTGAGGGATTTGACCAATATTTTGAACATGACCATGTGTTGAAACTCTTATATATGGAAAATATATGTCCACTGAGTTTCCCTAAATTTTCACAAATATTTTTAAGGCATAAAAATAATTTTAACCTATTAAAGACCATTTCTGGCCTAAAGAAAAAGCTTTTAAATAAAATAGGAAAATTACTTTTAAAATTATATTTCTGTGGTTTATGGGAGTCCTATATCTAATATGTTTCAAATATACTTTCGAAATATTTTTCATACCCCAAATCAAGTACTTGTACTGCAACCTCAATCCACGGGGGTTTTGGAAAACTAAATTTAGAAAAAAAAAATTGCCAAATTATTTTTATAAGAAAATTCTATACTGTACTATACACATGGCATGATCATTGGGCAGAAGTTTTGGATCAAGGAGAAGGAGTATAAGAGTTGGAGGATTTATTTGATTTTTAGAGCACTTGCAAACAACAGACAAAAATCCAATCAAGGCAAAGTCCAAAACACTCAAAAGTTTTTGTCAAACCAAATTTTATCATTATTTATCACCCTAAGTGTTGTGCCAAGAAAATCAGGGTGTGACACGGAGGTTGAAGTCATCGCCCCCGCCAAGGTCTACATGACCCGGGGCTGGGGCGGGATCACCCGGGTCTGCCGAACTGGGGGTGCCCTCGTGATTCATTTCGAATACGATGGTGCCTCCTTGATGCTCTTAAAGGTCTTCAATGCAGAAGGCCTCCGGCTGGAGTGCTGCCCCGAAGGAGGCAGCCAGGACGTTGATGTGGCAAGGGCTAGGCCTGCCTCCCGCTTCCCCGATGGCTCCTCTGGTTGCAGTGACGGTTCTTGGGAGTCCAGCGACTCTCCCAAGCTCTTCGTGACTCCAGAGACAAGCAATGATAGCTACGTGCCCCCGAGATCGCGTCGTGCTCGGAGCAGGGCGGCTGCATCCGGCCATCGGCATGGCTGATCTAGGTGGGGTTGGCGCCGGCCTTCCGTGGCCCACTGTTGATGATGGCATCGACCATGGGGGCGCGTGTAGTTAGGGCTCCTTAGGATTCACAACTTTTGTTCCCTATGAGGAATTAAGAAAGTACCCCGTGGGGGCATGTAAAGTGTTCGCAATGTCTTTTCTTGATACTATCCTTATTAAGAAGTGGTGCAAATGCTTGTCCTATTCCGGCTTGGTTCCCCCTTTCTAACCTCACGACGACTTGGTGCTCTATGATGACAGGTCCCAGTCCCTAGGAAGGCTTTAACCGTCGCTGGTATGCCAGGTCACGATGCCGTGGTCAAGGCCATGAGGTGAGCGGCCCGGGGTCCAGTAAGAGCCCCTGAGGCACGATGCTCAGGAGGTCCCCTTTAGCGCTCAAGCAGCCACCGAAAGGTGAGAAAGGAAGGCAACGTTGCTGTAAAAGAGCCGCATTAAGTGGGGTTTTTGTGTCACATCAATTAGCTATGCCAGGGGAGACACTTATCTCAAAAGCAGGGGGTAGATCCTTCGCGAGGCACCGGAATTGTGTGGCCGTAGCTGGGATGTAGCTAGGCTAGGCCTTCGTGAGCTTCCCCTCCCTTTCTCGTACTCTCCTTTGTTCTCTACTTCCTCAGGTCCCGGCCCTCGAGCGAGCTCAGCCGCCGCTGGTGTGCCAGGTCGCAATGCCATGGACAAGGCCAGGGGGTGAGGGCTGGAGAGCCAGTAAGAGCTCCTGAGTCGCGATGCTCAGGAGCCCCCCTTTTAACGTGCAAGCGGATTGCATCGGTAAGAGAGAGAGAGAGAGAGAGAGAGAGAGAGAGAGAGCTCACGACGCCTCCTGCTCTAGGCCTCAGGTAGTCGCTGTAAGCCAACACGAGAAAAGCAAGGGTTGCCCTTACGATTGCCGGCCGGCCATTGGTTGCTCCGAGAGAGTGGTGAGGGCACTGAGGGCCTGGTGAGGTGACGATTGCGGGGCTGTCGTGGGACAGAGCTCGACCACTCAGATTTGTTGACGTTGCAGGGACGGACCCATGCACAAGCGTCGTGCCAGCGCGAGCGCCTCCAGAGGTAGGTGTCAATCGAGCAGGCGATTATCACAGGGAGGTTAAGCATGAAAGGCAAATCAGCTTAGATAGATGCGGGAAGGATACATGCCATTGGGTCAGGCCAGAGCGGCTTGGGGATGATGCAGCTTGAGGGGTGCCCCCAGCAAGGTAAACTAAAAGCATAAGAAAAAGGGATACATGCCTCAGGGACAGACCCGCGCGACCTAGGAATAATGCAGCCCCGAGGGCACTTCCAGCTGAAATGAACTCGAAAGATGTCACCTGATACCATTGTAGAGCGGGTGTTGGAGTAGCTGGCGATGCGCGGTGAAGAGGCCGACCCTCACGAGCCACCGGAGCCCTGACCCTCGGGAGGCTCCTTGAGGACCATCTCCATCTCCGCCAGGACCGCGTGGTGCCTGGCCACCTCAGCTACCAGAATGCTCTGCAGAAGACTCTGGTGAGCGCCTGTGTAACACCCCAAAAATTTAACCAGGTTTTAGTTATTAAAATTTTGCCAAGAGTTAAAATTTTTGCTTGCAAGAATATTTCTGTTGATTTCAAAACCTTTCTTTTAATATTAAGGATTTATTTTTCCCAAGTGGATCCTTCCAAACATGTTGAACTTCTATGCCATCTCATTAAAACAAATTCCTAATCAGTAGGATTATTTATTAAATTATTTCACCCTGAGCTATATTCATTAAAATGACTTGTTTTAAGTTTTGGAGACCTTTTTGAACTACAACCATTTGATAAATTTAACTAAAAATTCCACCAAAATTTGGAGATGTCCTGTGATGCCTCTAAATCACTTTTGTGCATTAATATATTTATTTCATTGCATATTTTGAGTATTAAACATGTTTTCCTTCTCTGGTCCAGTAGGCATTTTTGCACTGCAACCCTTTTAAATATTTGTTTCTACCTTCCACCAAAATTATGGGATGTGAGTAGGAGTATATGATTCCATTATATGCAAAAATCCAGGGATGTTCTTTGAAATTTTTGAGTGAATCAACCTCATCTCCATCCTGGTCCAACATGATGGTTTGTGCAGCAACCATACTCTTGCTTGCTCTTTGGCCCTAGATTCTTTTCCCTACTTGTAGTCCTCCATTCTAAACCCCTAAGCCCAGGAGCATGCCACCATTGGCATATTTTTGGTGCATGAAAGAATGCCATTCACATCCTGTCCAGATTTGAAGTTCTGCAAAACTTGCACTAGCAAGTTTGTGCTTTTCACCAACTAACCTCACCACCCTCTTGTGCATCCAAGGAGACACTGATCTGGAAGATTTGGCCCCTCCAAGAATAGCCTAGGTGCCTTTGGCATTTTGACAAACACCTGGAGTGCATGGACTGATTTGAGATGATCTCAAGTATACATTATGAACTTGGCGACCTGACCAAACCACCTTGTCCCTGGAGTTTCCCTCTATCTCTAACCTAGTTCTGTTGCTTGCCAACCTCACCTGTGACCTGTAGCATGCCACGACATTGTGTCGAACACCTTCTGTGTGTGCACTGGACGCGCCCAGAGCGCGCGTATTGCACGAGCGGCGCCCGAGCCGTCGCATCACGCCCCGCACTCACCCTAGCCCGTGATCGACCGCAGCCGGCACGCAGACCCTCGCCGCGTCCCCGGCAAGCAAAGGACTAGCCGCCACGGCCGCCCGACAGCCCTGCCTAGGTTGGCGCCGCCCGATCCTTCCCCGCTCGCCACCTGCCCCCTGGAGCTTCGCAAGCTTATCCGCAGCTTCGTCTCCTAGCGTGCGTCGCCGCCACATCGCCATTGCTACAGAAAGATGGTTCGCCGTCGTCCTTATAACCGGCCACCTCGGAACCGACCTCCACTTTGTATATAAGGGCCCCGGAGCTCAATCGAGTCCTCGAGCAACCTCATATGATCCTCCTAGTGTTGCCTTGGCCAGCAGTCGAGCAAGGGAAGGCCTTCTTCCCCGAGTCCGGCCGGTTAGGTCGCCGCCAAGCCCCGGCCGATTCCATCGCCACCCATGCCTCTACCTCTCCAATCTCTCAAACAAGAACTCTCCCTTCCTCTCGCGAACACAACCCCTCGCTCAATTTTGGCTGGAGACCACCGCAGCCCAAAAATCACTTTGTCCCCGAAGCCCCCTCCGCCGCGGAGCTCGCCGCCGGTGACTCCCTCCACCTCTGGCGACCCTGCGACCACCGGAAGGACCGCCTAGGAGTGGAAGATCCTTTCCTGCTCTTAGATGCCCGCGAAAAGACGCCGTTCGCCGGCGACGATCGCCGGACGCCCCGCCTCGGCTCGGGTAGAGAAGAGGAGGGAGTGGGGACTGGTCAAACCTGACCAGTGGGCCCCCTGGACCCACTGTCAGAGACCCAGCCCCATCTCCACGCGTTTAAGTGGAAGCGTAAAGACCCCGAGTACGTCTCCCCGTTTTGAAGGCGTATTCTGCCTGAAATGTTTTCTTTTTTGTTTATTATTAAAAACAGATTTTGACCAAATCTTTGACTGGCTTTATCTTTTTAAATATAACTCCAAATGAATTAATTCTTTTTCCTACCTCTCTCAAATTTGATCTAGTTTATTTTAAGATTTAATTGAAAAAATTTCCAAACAACTTTTTGTGCTGTTTTTATTGTTGTGTGTTAATTCTTTTATATGTTTAAAATAGGATTTTGAAGGAAGGAGAAGTATTTCAAGAGTTTGAAATGCACCCTGCCTTCCCATGACCTGAAGGCAAGCATTCTGAACCCTGGCATGATATTTTTGAGTGTTTGTTGACACATTTATCACACTACCTCTCTTTTGGAGAAATTGTTATTTCATGTGAGATGATCATGTGCATGGATGCATATTTGAGATTTCCATGCTCTTGGAAATGATCACACTTGTGATGATAATCATTCTCATGTGCCTTGCATGCATACCGGCAGGAACCCGGGAAAACCTCTACCTTGGGTAGGCATGAGTTTGTCGCCGGTCTCCGTCGGGACGGTTATGTCTGTATGGCATGGTAAGGTAATATGAGCGGTGACTCTGTTGGTTGAAATATATTCGTTATGCTAATCATGCAGGGAATACCTAAACCTCCCGAGTCGACCATAGATCGAGTCTTGTTCCAGTAACCCCCATACTTGTTTCGTACTACCACTCGTCTCTACAACAAGTAGAGTATGGTTCAGTAAGTTGTCAACCTCTTCCTAGCACACACCGTACAGAGAGGCCAGGGTGGAAGATACCGGTTGTAGCTGGTAGGCAGGCCACCTGGTCCGGGGGCATGGGTGTGTCCGGTTGAGATCGAGAGGGAAGGCCACCCCTTACAGCGTGCAAAAATAAATTTGATCCCATGCTACGCGAGGTTGTAGCCTCCCCACTTAGAGTTTGCTTGACAGGTGTCGTGGGTGATTCCAGACACGTGTGAGTTAAGCTGGTGTGTGCAAGTTAGGTGTGTTTTCAACAAAAAGACCATAGACGGAATTAGTCCCGATGGACTAAAGAAATCCATTACTCATGGGTAAAGAGTACACCCTCTGCAGAGATTAAACCTATTCGAATAGCCGTGTCCATGGTTAAGGATTACAGTCTGGGATGGGTCGAGTGTCGGTCTTAGTGTCGGTCTTCGGAGGTGAACTGTTAAACCAGAACTGGAATCACAACTTGTGAATTGTGATAATTATGGTTATTATTGTTGTGGACTAACCCGTGATATTATTGGTATTTATCAAATATCCCTGGGATGGTTCTACCTCCTGAATATTCACTATGATTGTTTTTCTTTCAAAGCCCTTTATGTGGTGTCGCTCAGACGCCCGACTCTGGCATTTCTTTTAAAGCCCTGTCTGTGATGTCGCTCAGACATCCGACTGTGGCATTTATTTTAAAGTCCTTTATGTGGTGTCGCTCAGACGCCCGACTGTGGCATTTCTTTTAAAGCCCTTTATGTGGTGTCGCTCAGACGCCCGACTGTGGCATTTCTTTTAAAGCCCTTTATGTGGTGTCGCTCAGACGCCCGACTGTGGCATTTCTTTTAAAGCCCTTTATGTGGTGTCGCTCAGACGCCCGATTGTGGCATGCTTGTTATTTATTTCATTATATTTTTAATACTTCTATGATATTACATATTCATATATAACATGCTTACACGCATCAGAGTTATATTTATATTTTTGTGACTGACGTCATGAGTATAAAATATTTTCAGCACATCATTGCAATATTATCCCTGTGTTCATAATGTTTGCGAGTACATTCAAAGTACTCACTGGCTTGTCCCTGGCTATTGTCTTGGCCAGATTTCTTGCGCGGAGAGGAGCGACCGTGATGAAAGCCCAGAACCTATGCAACGGTGATAGCAGCCTCGCGAAGATAGGAGTTAACCTGGTCAGCTGTTCCCTGGGAAATGGAGTTCCATGGGCACTGATGTTTCACAACCCGCTTCCGCCATCAACCGATAGAAACCATTTGTTGTACTCACAGACCAGAATGGTCTTGTACTACATATTTTATGTTTTGCTTGGAATTTCTATATCAAGTTGGTGCCTCATCAGCTAACAGTTATCCTGGGGCTGATGAGTACAAGGGCCATTTTCTGGGAATTAATACCCGGAGAATCGGTCCCCACAGCCTGCCGCGTTCGGTAGGTCGAAAGGCATGTGAACATAGCTGTGAGGCAGACCCTCGCAGCGTCCCACACACGAAGGCCGGAAGCGCTCCTGAGACGCGACTCGGCTGAGCCCTGGGTAGTCGATGCAGACGCGCAGCCCGCTATCCTCGCCTGGATGGGGATCTATGCCAGGTAGGCGGTGATCGCCCCGTATGACTCTCGATTCTTGAAGCTCCCGAGTGGCCTTGGTGATGAACTCTTGAGGGGTGGGCCCTCCTTGCCTTGTACGTTCCTGAGGGAAACGTGCCACAAAGCATGCCTCCAAGTGGTGCCCGAGCGCCTCCCCCGTGATCCTGGCAAAGTTTGAGGCCCTCCAGGAGAGAACCCTCGAGCCTCTCTGGAGGAGGGCGCTGGGCGCGCCTTCCTATGCGACGGAGGGAGGCACGCCTTGCACGGGCGCATATCCTGGCGCGACGCCTCCGGAGATGCCAGCCTCCTGAGGCATTGAGCTGGGCGCTGTTTACTTCTTCTTGGGAACTACCTCGGCAGGGTTCTCGCTCTTGTTGTCTCCGTCCTCGAGTGATGCAGCTTGGAAGGCACGCTCGAGAGAGCACACCGCATCCTTCTCTTCGCAGGGGACTGTGATGATTCCGCCACTTCCGGGCATCTTGAGGACATTGTAACCATGGTGAGTTACCGCCATGAACTTGGCCATGGCTGGATACCCGAGGATGGCATTGTATGGCTGGCGAATGTGGGAAACGTCGAAGTCGATGAGCTCGGTACGGTAGTTCTTGCGTTGTCCGAAGGTGACTGTCGGTGTTCTGGGAATGGGGGTACCCAGACTTTCCTACCTGCGGCCTGCGGCGTGGCTCAAGGAGTGGCCCAGTACGGCCCATCTTCATCAACACATGCTCAAGACCCTCGCGAGGGGCCAAGCCTCACGGGAGGCTTCCTCAGGCACGACCTCGTCGGGCTGGCTCGTGAGGAGGCAGAGAGATCAAGGAGGGGTACCTCACGAGGTGCCTGTGATGCAAGCCATGATGACCAAGGCCAGGTAGGCGCCGGCCTGCGCAGAGTCCTTTTTTCCTCTTTGGTGCAAAGGGGGCAAGCGGAGGCGAGGGAATCAAGCAAAGGCAACCATTTCGGTGCAACGAGACCAACACCAGCAGGACGGCAGGACGAAGGTCATCGTGGAGCCCAAGCCAGCGTCATCGTCAGGGTCTTTGGCAGGCGAGGACCAACTTTAGTTAGGATAAGTGTACTAGATGTTCCCCTTCAAAATGGCCAATTGTTGGCGCCCTTCCCGCTCAATATTTGGGAAGAGGTCCAGGGCCTCCGCCTATAAATAGGACTAGCCACCCCAACGATGGAGGGGGAGAGATCTGACCAAGAGATCAACCAAGAGAGAAGAACCTTAGCCAGCACCACCACAAGAACTCCTCCCCTCGCGAGGCAGTTCTTCCTTGTATTGTTCATCATCAGCCCCAGAGGCAATCCACCACACCACACACTGGAGTAGGGTATTACACCACAACGGTGGCCTGAACCAGTATAAACTTCGTGTCCCTTGTGTTGTTCTTCATGTAGTTTCAGATCCCGGCGAGGCGGTGAGACATGGGTAGGCTGGAGGTGTGATCTCCGTGCCCACCCTAGTGTTCGAACCTTGAGGGTCTGCCGATACCCGAAATCCTACATTTGGTGCACCAGGTAGGGGTGTGCCAGAATCTTCCTTCCATCGCCTCGTGTTTCGCCGCCTGTCCCATCCATGTCAGACGCACGTCGTGCCCGCGCCGAGCGCCGGGCCGCTCTCGCCACTCGCGTCGCCCAGACGGCCCCTGTCAGCGGGCGCCCCCGCCGTTCCCCGTCGCCTGCTGTCAACACCGCCACCGGCCCGGTGGGGAACGAGCAACATGCGTCGTCCCTGCATCCTTCAGTGCGGCGGGAAGGCCGCACCGCCACCCCGTCGCTGACCCCTGCCGGCTCTTCGTCCCATGCCCGTCGCGCTCCTGCGGACGCGCACGCCGCGCTACTCCTGGCATGGGAGCTCCTGCACTACCATCCCGTCGAGGACCTCTATGATGAGTGGCTCGCCCGCATCACCAAGCTCGTCAGCGCCGCTGGAGGCTCCCCCGCACCATCCCTCTCACTGCACCGCGCCCCGCCCTGCGTGGGCGACGAAGCTCCGGGGGCGCCTCAGCCGCCTACTCCTCAAGAAGGCGCCTTGGCCCCAAGGCGCGTGGCCCCTAGGCGGAACCCACTCCGTCCTGTGCCAGCACAGCAAGAGAAGAGCTGCCAAGAGATCCCTCATCCCCAGGAGGCCGCCTGTGTGCTCCCCGCACCAGCTCGGCACAGACGCGCTCCTGCTCTGGCGCATCAAGACCCCGCGCTACACCTGGCTGCAGCGTGCAGAGACCCGCAAGATCAAGCTCTCCGTCACCAAAGGGCTCCCGCGACCACTGCAGGCTGTCGTGCCTTCTCCGCCGAGCTGTGCAGCGTGGCCTGGCTGGGCATGTTCAAGCTAGACCTGCCCCCACGCTACGATGGCATGGCTAACCCTGCTGAGTTCCTCCAGTTCTGCGAGCTAGGCATCGAAGCCGCCAACGGGGACGAGAAGGTCATGGCGAACTGGTTCCCCATGGCGCTCAAGGATGGCTCCCGCACCTAGTTCCTGAACCTGGCTCCTGACATGATATCCTCCTGGGACGAGATGCGCACCCGATTAATCGCCAACTTCCAAGGCACCCGCGACCGGCCCCCGGCCATGAGCGACTTGCGCCGCATCAAGCAGCAGCCGGGAGAGACCCTGCAGAAGTTCATCCAGCGCTTCAACAGCGCTCGCCTTAATATCCCCAAGGTGTCTGAGGAGGCCATTATCTCAGCCTTCTCCGACAATGTGCGTGACGTCAAGATGAAGGAGGAGCTCGTGATCGATGAGGACCTGTGCACCTCCCTAGAGCTGTTCAATCTAGCGACCAAGTGTGCTAGGGTTGAGGAAGGGCGCCTTTCCCTCCTTGAGCTGCTAGCTGCTTACCCAGGAGAAAAGAAGCCCAAGGCCAAGGACGGGAAGCGCAAGGGGGCTGTCGTTCTTGCGGCAGAGCCAGACAACAAGCAAGGAAGGGATCAGCCTGAGTCATCCAAGGGCAACCGGTACTGCGTGTACCACGACCTCCACACCCACAACACCAACGAATGCCAAGAGCTCAGGGCTGTGCGAGACGTGCGTGCCGGCCGATGCCCCGAGCGCAGCGACATGGGCTATGGCCGAGGAGGAGCAAGAGGCGAAGGACGATGGGAAGACCGTGGCCCTCGCCAAGGGTGGCGTGACCAACCTCGTGAGGACCGCTGGCAGGACCAACCTCGTGAGGGAGGTTGGAGGGACCCGCCTCGCGAGGGGGGTTGGAGGGATCAGCCTCTCGAGGATCGCCCACAAGGCAACACAAGCCTCCCTCCTCTGCCACCACAGCCGAGGAGGAATGAAGACCATCACCAGGACGAGGGGGTTGGAGACTTCCAGGAGCCGCGTGCAATCGCTTGTATCTTGGGAGGCGCTCAAGCCCCGGCCTCTCAGCGCATCTTCAAGCAGTTTGCTCGCGAAGTGAATGCAGTCCTCCCTAGGCTTGAGGCCACACGCCCTCTCAGGTGGTCAGCGTGCGCTATCACGTTCAACTCAGCGGATCAGCTCAAGTGCCCGGCCATAGCAGGAGTCCTCCCGATGCTTTGTTCCCCAATCATCAGCAATGTGCAAGTCAACAGGACCCTCATCGATGGCGGAGCAGGTCTCAATGTCCTATCCGTCGAGACGTTCAACAATCTCCACGTGCCATACAATCAGCTGCAGCCAACCAAGCCTTTCTCAGGAGTCACTAATGGTTCCACGGTTCCGATAGGGCAGGTCCGCCTTCCTGTTACCTTCGGGAAGCGCGACAACTACCGCACCGAGCTCATTGACTTCAATGTCACGCACATCCACCTGCCGTACAATGCCATCCTCGGGTACCCAGCCCTGGCCAAGCTCATGGTTGTGACCCATCACGGCTACAATGTCCTCAAGATGCCAGGAAGCGATGGGGTCATCACAGTGCCCTGTGAAGAGAGAGACGCTGTGTGTTCTCTGGAATGTGCTTTCCAAGCCGCATCAATTGAAGACCCAGATCATGGGAATGGGAGGCCTCCCGAGGCTGCTCCTAAGAAGAAGAAGACATCACCTGGCCCGACCCCTTGGGAGGCAGGCCCCTCAGGGTCAGCGCCTGTTCAGGGGGCACCTCATTCTGTCGCATAGGAAGGTGCGCCCGGCGCCTCCTCGAGCAAGCCTCAGGGGCTCTCTCCTGGAGGGCCATCGACTTTGCTAAGGTCATGAGGGAGGCGCTCGGGCACCACTTTGAGGCGTGCTTCAAACCATGTTTCCCTCAAGAAGGAGCAAGGCAAGGAGGGCCAAACCCTCAGGAGTTCGTCAGCGAGATCATTTAGGAGCTGCAGGAGTCAAGAGTTATGAGTGGCAGCCGCCGCTTACCTGCCGTGGCTCCCAATCCAGGCGAGGATGGTGGGCTGCGTGTCTGCATCGACATATTAGGACTCAACCGAGCCGCCTCTCAGGAGCGCCTCTGGCCCTCACGCGTGGGGCGCTGCGAATGTCCACCCCACAACTATGTTCGCATGCCTTACGGCCTGCCAAACGCAGCTGCTGTGCGTCAGCGCCTCATGAGGAGCGTCTTGGAGGCTCAGGCGGTCAGGCACTCCGCTGTCCTGGCGGAGGTGGAGATGGTCCGCGAGGAGCCGCCAGTACCTCCGAAGGCTCCCGAGGTCCCGGGGCCTGGGGGCTTGTGAACATCATCTCCCGCAGCGCATGCCGTCCGCTACTTCAGCATCCCTACGTCTTTAGCATCATCAGGTGACATCCTTCGAGTTTCATTTTCGGCTGGGAGCGCCCCCCCCCCAGGGCTGCATCATTCCCAGGCCGCGTGGGTCCATCCCTGCGGCATGTATCCCTTTAGTTCATGTTTTCAGCTTACTTTATCAGGGGCGCCCCTTGGGCTGCATAATCCCCAAAGTAGCTCGGGCCCGACCCAGCGGTCATCGTCTTTTTCTGCGTCTATCTAAATGGATTTGCTCCTTCATGATTAACGTGCTTGACCTAATCGCCCGCTCGATTGACACCAACTGATGGAGCTTATCCCTCATGACACGACGCTTGCGCATGGGTCCGTCCCTACAATGTTGACAAACCTGGATGGCTGAGCTCTTGTCACGGCAACCCCGCAGGGTGCCACCTCACCAAGCCTTTAGTGCCTCCTCACCTTCCTAGAGCAACCAGCAGTTGGCCAGCAATCATAATGACAAACCCTCGCTTTTCTCATGATGAACTCGCAGGATCGCTTCAAGGAGCAGCGCCGGGCGAGGCCTCCGTAGCGTCTCCTTCGCTCTCATCCACGTGAAGCGCTTCCACATTAAAGGGGGGTACCTGAGCATCGCGACTCATGGGCTCTTACTGGATCTCCAGCCCTCACCCTCTGGCCTTGTCCACGGCATCACGACCTGGCATACCAGTGACGGCTGAGCCCGCTCGAGGGCCGGGACCCGAGGACGTAGAGCACGAAGGGGAGCAAAGGCGAGAGGGAAGAGCCACGTGGGGACCTCGCCATGAAACTCCTCAGTTGCCAACGCGCGGGCCTAGCGCCGCGCCAAGGAGTGGTTTCTGACCCCCGAGATAAGTCATCCTCCGGAAACACTAGCTATCGCAGCACCGACCTCGCACCCAATGCAGTTCCGTTTCGGCAACGTCGCACTCCTTTCTCACCGAGCGATGGCTGCTTGAGCGCTAAAGGGGACCTCCTGAGCATCGCGACTCAGAGGCTCTTACTGGACCCCAAGCCGCTCACCTCCTGGCCTTGACCACGGCATCGCGACCTGGCATACCAGCGATGGCTGAAGCCTGCCTTGGGACCGGGACCTGTCAGCACAGAGCATCAAGTCCTCGCGATGTTCGAAAGGAGGGACTAAGCTAAGACGGGACGAGCACCCCTCACCGCTTCATGATAAGGATCATATTAACAAATGGAACTACAAGCACCTTACAAACCCCCATGGGGTGTGTTATTCGATTCCTCGCAGGGAACAAAAGGAGAAAATCCTAAAGAGTGCTAACTACACGCGCCTCCACAAGATACGCCATCATCAACAGTGGGCCATCAGCCACCAGCGCCGACCCCATACAGATCAATGGTGACGGTGGCTCGACGAGCCCGCCCTGCTCCGAGAGCGACACAAGCTCAGGGGCTCATAGTTGTCGTCGCTCGTCTTCGGGGTCGCAAGGAGCTCGGCTGAGTCGCTGGATCCTCCGACACCTCCGCTGATGGAGGAGCTGCAGGGGAAGCGGTTGGCGAGCCTAGTCCTCGCTGCGGCAGGGCCCCGACCGCCTTTCTCAAGGAAGCACTCCAGCCAGCGTCCCTCTGTGTCAAAGATCTTGAAGAACATCAAGGAGGTGCCATCGTACTCAAGGTACATTGCGAGGGCGCCACCCATCCTGCCGACCCGGGCGATCTCGCCCCAGCCACGGGTCAGGTAGACCATGCCCGGAGCAACGACCTCGACCTCCGCTTCGGTCGCAGGGGTACTACAGTCAGCATGCCGCAGCCAAAGCTCGATAGGCCCCCTCGGCGGGATCTCAAAGGCGAAGGAAGGAGGGAGGGGAATCCAAGACCGAGGAGGCATGGCGGCGTGAAGCACGAGCTCGCGAGAAGAGCCCTTGGCGTGAACTCTGGGAGGAACGACGCGCACTGCCGTGATCCTCCGGCGGCAACGGCGCCTCTGGCGGTGCCGCTTGGCGCCTGCGCCTTCGGGATCCTCGATCCGGGCGCACAGGGGCAATGGGAATCCAATCGGCGGCCGCTCAAACCACGGCCTCGACACCTCCTGCCAAGCGCCTCCTTCCCCGTGGCAGGAAACGAGCAGTTTCTTCGAAGGAAGTGGGACAGGACCATCTCGGGGGGGCCTTCCCCTTCTCTTCGGCAGAAAACTAACGGATCGGTGCCATTGGCGTAGGGAGGAGCAAGGACGAAGAGGAAGACGAAGAGTAGAAGGAAGATATGGACTGGAAGGGCTTGTGCCGTTCCGTACATATAGCCGAGGAAGGCCAACCGTCGGCCTCCACGATCGCAGGTAATCATGACCCGTTTTGCATGCAGGGACTTGTCAAATCGTGCAGTTGCCGAGGCGTCGTGGGGGAGCCAGGACGCCCACGGCCAATCAACAGCCACGCGGCGCCCAAGGCCACAGGCTATTGGGGCCCGCGGCGCTTCGCACTTGCCTCTTCGCTTCTCTGCTAAGCCAAGTCCAAGCGCGCCTTGGGCCCGGGGGCTACTGTTGGTGTTCTGGGAACGGGGGTACCCAGACTTGCCTGCATGCGGCCTGCGGCGTGGCTCAAGGAGTGGCCCAATACGGCCCATCTTCATCAACACATGCTCAAGACCCTCGCGAGGGGCCAAGCCTCGCGGGGCGGACGACAGGAGGCTTCCTCAGGCACGGCCTCGTCGGGCTGGCTCTTGAGGAGGCGGAGAGATCAAGGCGGGGTACCTCACGAGGTGCCCGTGACGCAAGCCATGACGACCAAGGCCATGCGGGCGCCAGGAGGGCGCCGGCCTGCGCAGAGTCCTAGTTTCCTCTTTGGTGCAAAGGGGGCAAGCGCATGCGAGGGAATCAAGCAAAGGCAACCATTTCGGTGCAATGAGACCAAGACTAGCAGGACGGTAGGACGAAGGTCATCGTGGAGCCCAAGCCAGTGTCATCGTCAGGGTCTTTGGCAGGCGAGGACCAACTTTAGTCAGTGATAGAGGCGAGGGTCCCGATCTTTCGATGAGATGATAACTATCAATTTGGTGGAGCCTACTTTGACGATCAGACTACAAACGTGCACGACGTTGCACCTTAGCAATCGCACAATCAACCTGGCCACAAAGGTCTATTCCTGCAAGCAATCGAAGAACAAGCAAGAATATGATAAAAGCAATCTGAATTATTGCTAGTATATATTAAGTATTGATAAAGGTGGGGATCCGTAAGCGGTCTTGGTCTGGTCGTTGGACACAAACGAAGTACACGAAGTTACAATGGCTAACTTTTAACTAAACAAATCCCCAGGAAAAAGCTACTAGATGGATCTACTTATATAGGAGGAAGGGGTGGCGGCCAAGGAGGTGGGATAACGTCCCAAGGCATCCTAAAACCAACCCTAGGTTGTACAAGGCTCAGGGGCCCGAGTGGAGGTGATGCAACACCTTTGGACTTGTTGTTTGACTCGGATTCTGCTGCAGCACCAGATTGTTTCGTCCATAACTCTACGCTCCGGACAAATTTGAAGGTGAATCCAATTGGCTGGAAAGATCACAAAATCTAGATTCCAACAAAAAAAGAATCACCCAATTCGGAGTCCGTATGAAAAAGTTGTTGGCGTTTTGAGTCAGGTATGTCTGTGCATTCCGAATCTGAATCCAGAATGTGGGAGACTTGGACTCTATCTTCTCTTGGCCCAAAAGTGACGTGAGAGAACTTTTTGAACAACACTTAAACATTTCTTTCTCCCTTATCTTCATATGTGAATTGTACAAATGTCCCATACACCTTCAATTAGACAAAACACAGAAGTGTGTGAAGTATTTTTGTTCTGGATAACATAAATAGATTATTGAATAGTTTGCACTAGAAATCACCTGACAAATACTCCCTCCGTCCGAAAATAGTTGTCATCAAAATGGATAAAAAGATATGTATGTAGAATTAAAATGCATCTAGATACATCCCCTTCTATCCATTTTGATGACAAGTATTTCCGGACGGAGGGAGTATGCATGTATGCAATATTTTTGGTCGTATCCAAGGTAGTCATGTCCTCATCATCCTCCCCTTTTTGAAAACAAAGCCGTCCTCGGCGTTGCTTAGTCTAAAATGTGGCTAACAAAAGAGGCAAGGTATACATGTTGTATATGTATATGTCATCCATTTTTACTTCCCTTTATTTTTGCACATATGACACATGTATACATGAGTAACTCAATAGATCATAAAATATAAAGCTAAAATATTATCATAAGTAGAATGCATGAAAATATTGCAACTCGGTTTGCACATATAAGTGAAGCTCTTATTCATGTCAAAAGATTGACGATATTCATCATTAAACCATCCCAACATTGGTGAATAAACCTTACTTGCATCAAATTTACATGCTACAACATGCTTAAATAAGCAAACATGCAGTAAGTCATTGGACACAGAATCATCACTAAGATTAGAGGTCATATCAAAATGATTAAACATTGGTTCTTTTGCATCAATAGTTAATTCAATGGGTGCACTCAAAATTGTTGGTATTTCAGTTGTTTGATCACAAGATGCATTCATGATAGTAACATGATTCTCTAAAACAGGTGGCGTGCTCAAATCAACAGGTAACTCAACACATGATGTATTTAAGTTAATTAGGGATGCATCATTCTCATGTGAAGTTATATCATCAATACCTTTACTGTTACCTTGTCGCAAAGACGTAGCTGATGTCGGTATGGACAATGACAATGTATCATACACTTGAGATGATGTCGCACTCACAATCAGAGGTGTGGCTGCTCTAGTAGGTGCAACGATGGAGGAATCAACTGATGGTAGTGAGCATGAGTTGGAATAGTAGTTGTTGTAGTCACCCAATGCATCCTCCTATAACTGTCTCTCAAAGGTACAAGCACGAACATACATACCAGTAATGCAATGAGGAATATACCTAAATCTTGCCTGAATATCATGGTTCAAACCACCAAAAAATCTATTCATTGTATCATCCTCAGATTCTTCTATGTCACAATGATGCATATAAGATTTGAACTCTTGGTAGTAAGCATGAACAGTGTTATTGTCTTGTTTAAATTGTTCAAATTTGTGAAGCAATTCATGACGATAGTAAGGAGGGAAAAATTGTTGTCTCATTAAATGTTTCAAATCTTTCCAAGTTGTGGGTTGGTTATAAATGTTTTTCTTACAATGCACACTCCACCAAACAGAAGCAAAACTAGTAAATGCTCTAGTGGGAGCTCGTACTCGCTCAAGTTCAGAAAAGTCATTGTAACTAAAAACATGTTCTACTTCAAGCTCCCAATCTAGATAAATAGCAGGATTAAATCTACCCTCAAATGATGGTAAAGAGATAACCTGACCATGTGCTTGTGTGTGTTGTCCCAACTGTCATGATGGTGAAGATGTGTTCATCGTCCAAGAACTTCTTTCTCCAGAACCTGTCATGATTAGTAGAAACAAGAAACAAAATTCGAGAATAATGTTCCTATGAACCACTAGGATGTGGTTGTAACGTGCTCACAGTAAAGCAAATATCAATATCTTACAAGTTCCTACCATGCGATAGGTCGTCACAGGCAACCAGCGGTGTCAAATAACTCTGAAGATTGTGTAAAGCGATTGCCAGGGGAACGTACGTATACACGGTGTAGAAATATGTGGAGCTGGGTTGGCTATATACGGTAGCAAAAGATTAGCAATAATCAATTCAAAGATGCAATGTTGAATAAACGCTCAACGATGGTACTGTGCTGGTCCTAGGCTAGACCGAACTAGAGACACGAGCCTAGAACACTAATGAGGTCACGGCATAGCACAACTACCATCAATGAAGGATAAGTAGCTCTAGACAGCAAGATATCAGTGAACATCACAACGGTAGTAAAGATATTGATGAAAAACAACTGCCAAGCAGGATATATAACAACTCTCCCTCCAACTTTCCTCTTGAAAAGTTTGCTACTAACTCAAGCTTTCCAATACAAAAAGAATCACTCAATTCCGAATTGATATGAGTCAAAGAATTCTAAAACTGGCCTGAAAAATTGGAACAAACTGTATGCGCGAACTTCGGAGGGCAAAAAGACCTATTTAGAAGCTGATTTTGAGATGCCAAACATTGAACTAGCTTTTGCAACTATTCAGATGAGTCTAGTCGCTAGCTTTAATTTGAGTACTTGTGGAGCCAAAACAGAGTTCGTATGAGAAAGTTATGTCTTCTTTAATGAACAGTGCACAAAATAGATTCCAGTCCGAATTCAACTACGAGATTGAGTCTAGATAGATCCGAATTTTGTTTTTTTCTCTTCTCTCTTTTTTCACACTTTTTTTTCTTTTTCTTTCTCTCTTTTTTTCTCTTTCCTTTTTTTTTCTCTATTTTTTTCTCCGTCTTTTTTTTTCTCTCACTCTTTCCAAAACAAACTAGATAAGATGCAGATTGGATCAAGTGAAGATGTGACAATCTCAACTATGATTATGACAACGAACGATGGGTAGCACGTGGTGGAAATTGATGGATGGGTGGTGGACAGCGGAAGGGATAACGATGCAGCGGCGGCGTGACTAATGTGAGCAGAACTCGAAACTCTAAACGAACTAGACACTAAGACCAGCAACTCGACACGATGATGCAACCGATAATTCAATAATGCAAACAATGAAAAGAAAATTGTAAAGGCTCAGAACGGCTTGGACAAAGGATGAATAGATCTAACTTTTTTCTGCGGCTTTTTTTCTTGCACAATAGGTAAGAAAATAAATCTAATCTAGGGAAAACTGGAAATTCTGACCGAGCATCCTGAAAACTGATACCACTTGATAGAGGCGGGGTGTCCCGATCTTTCGATGAGATGATAACTATCGATTTGGTGGAGTCGACTTTGACGATCCGACTACAAACGTACACGACGTTGCGCCTTAGCAATCGCTAAACCAACTTCGAGAGGTTATTGACCACGCCGAAGCACAATCAACCTGACCACGAATGTCTATTTCTGCAAGCAATCAAAGAACAAGCAAGAATATGATAAAAGTAATCTGAATATTGCGAGTATATATGAAGTATTGATAAAGGTGGGGATCCGTAAGCGATCTTGGTCTGGTCGTTGGACACAAACAAAGTACACGAAGTTGCAATGGCTAACTTTTAACTAAACAAATCCCCCAGGAAAAAGCTACTAGATGGACCTACTTATATAGGAGGAAGGGGTGGCGGCCAAGGATGTGGGAGAACGTCCCAAGGCATCCTAAAATGAACCATATGTCGTACAAGGCTCATGGGCCCAAGTGGAGGTGATGCAACACCTTTGGACTTGTTGTTTGACTCGGATTCTGCTGCAGCACCAGATTGTTTCGTCCATAACTCAATGCTCCGGACGAATTTGAAGGTGAATCCAATTGGGCTGGAAAGAGCACAAAATCTAGATTCCAAAAAAAACAATCACCCAATTCGGAGTCTGTATGAAAAAGTTGTTGGCGTTTTGAGTCAGGTATGTCTGTGCAGCCCGAATCTGAATCCAGAACGTGAGAGACTTGGACTCTATCTTCTCTTGGTCCAAAAGTGATGTGCGAGAACTTTTTGAACATCACTTAAACATCTCTTTCTCCCTTATCTTCATATGTGAATTGTACAAATGTCCCATACACCTGCAATTAGACAAAACACAAAAGTGTGTGAAGTATTTTTGTTTTGGATAACATAAATAGATTATTGAATAGTTTGCACTAGAAATCACCTGACAAATATGCATGTATGCAATATTTTTGGTCGTATCCAAGGTAGTCATGTCCTCATCAGTCAGGATAAGTGTACTAGATGTTCCCCTTCAAAATGGCCAATTGTTGGCGCCCTTCCCGCTCAATATTTGGGAAGAGGTCCAGGGCCTCCGCCTATTAATAGGAATAGCCACCCCCAGGATGGAGGGGGAGAGATCTGACCTAGAGATCAACCAAAGAGAAGAACCTTAGCCACCACCACCACAAGAACTCCTCCCCTCGCGAGGCAGTTCTTCCTTGTATTGTTCATCATCAGCCCCAGAGGCAATCCACCACACCACACACTAGAGTAGGGTATTACACCACAACGGTGGCCTGAACCAGTATAAACCTCGTGTCCCTTGTGTTGTTCTTCGTGTAGTTTCAGATCCCGGCAAGGCGGTGAGACATGGGTAGGCTGGAGGTGTGATCTCCGCGCGCACCCTAGTGTTCGAACCTTGAGGGTCTGCCGGAACCCAAAATCCGACAGTGACAGGGAGGCGAACCTGTCCTATCGGAGTGGTGGAGCCGTCAGTGACTCCTGTGAAAGGCTTGGTTGGCTGAGGTTGATCATAAGGCACTTGGAGGTTGTTAAGCGTCTCGACGGACAGAATGTTGAGTCCTTTGCCGCCATCGATGAGGGTCCTGGTAACTTGCATATTGCTGATGACTGTGGAACAAAGCATTGGGAGGACGCCAGCTGTAGCCGCACACTTGAGCTGATCCGCTGAGCTGAACGTGATGGCGCATGTGGACCACCTGAGAGGGCGCGTGGCCTCGAGCTTGAGGAGGATTGCATTCACCTCGCAAGCAAACTACTTGAAGATGCGCTGAGAGGTTGGGGCCTGGGCACCGCCCAAGATGCAAGAGATAGCACGCGGCTCCTGGAAGCCCACAGCCCCCTCGTCCTGGTGGTGGTCGTCATTCCTTCTTGGTGGTGGTGGCAGAGGAGGAAGGCCTGCGTTGCCCTGCGGGCGATCCTTGCGAGGATGATCCCTCCAGCCCCCTCGCAAGCCTGGTCCTGCGAACGATCCTTGCGAGGTCGGTCATGCCACTCCTGGTGAGGGCCTCGGTCGTCCCATCGTCCTCCACCTCTTCCTCCTCCTCGGCCATAGCCCCGGTCGTTGTCCTCGTGGCATCGACCGATGCGTCCTTCTCGAATGGCTCTGAGCTCCTGGCATTCGTTGGTGTTGTGGGTGTAGAGGTTGTGGTAGGCGCAGAATCGGTTGCCCTTGGATGACTCCGGCTGGTCCCTGCCGCGCTTCATATCTGGTTCTGCTGCGAGCATAGCTGCTCCTTTGCTCTTCACGTCCTTGGCCTTGGATTTCTTCTCTTCTGGGTCAGTAGCTGGAAGCTCGAGGAGGGAGAGGCACCCCTCCTCAGCTCTTGCGCACTTGGTCTCCATGTTAAACAGCTCCAGAGATGTGCATAGATCCTCGTGGATGGCAAGCTCCTCCTTCATCTTGACGCCGCGGACGCCGTCAGAGAACGCTGAGATGATGGCCTCCTCGGTCACCTTGGGAATCTTGAGGCCAGCGCTGTTGAAGCGCTGGATGTACTTCTGCAAGGTCTCCCTTGGATGCTGCTTGATGTGGCGTAGGTCACCCACAACTGGAGGACGGTTGTGAGTGCCCTGGAAGTTGGCGATGAAGCGGCTGTGCATCTTGTCCCAAGAGGAGATCGAGCCGGGAGGCAGGTTCAGGAGCCAGGTGCGGGCACCATCATTGAGCGCCATGGGAAACCAATTCACCTTGACCTTTTCATCTCTGTTGGCCGCCTCGATGCCCAGCTCGTAGAGGTGCAGGAATTCTGCGGGGTCGGCAGTACCGTCATAGCGAGGAGGTAGTTCTAGCTTGAACTTGCCCGGCCAGGCAATACTGAGTAGCTCGATGGTGAAGGCACGGCAGGCTGCAGTGGCCACTGGAGCCCTTTGCAGACACGGGGCTTGCTCTTGGAGGATCCCGCGCGTCGCCGCCAGGGCAGCGCGGTGTCTTGACGTGCTGACGCAGGGATGCGGTCTTGAAGTGTTGGAGCAGGGAGCACGCGAGCGCCTTCTTGGGGCCGAGGGATTTCTTGACAGCTCCTTTCTTGTCGCACGAGCACTGGACGCGAGGCGTCTCGTCCAGGGGCCGCGCGCCTTGTTGCTAGGGCACCTTCTTGGGGAGGAGGCGGTAGAGGCACCTCCTGAGATGCATCGCCTACGCAGGAAGGAAGGCGAGGCAGTGAGAGGGACGGCGCAGGAGACCCCCCTGCAGCGCTGACGAGCCCGGCGATGCGAGCGAGCCACTCCTCACAGAGGTCGTCGACGGGGCGGTAGTGCAGGAGCTCACGTGCCAGGAGCAACGCGGCCTACGCGTCCGTGGGAGCGCGACGAGCGTGAGACGATGAACCAGCCGGAGTTAGTGACGGAGTGGCGGTGCGGCCTTCCCGCCGCACCGAATGATGCAGCGATGACGCTTGCTGCCCGTTCCCTGCCGGGCCGATTGGGCATTGGCGGCAGGCGGCGGAGAACGACCAGGAGGCACACCGACGGGAGCCGTCTAGGCGACGCGGGCGGCGAGAGCAGCCCGACGCTCGGCGCGAGCTCGGCGAGCATCCGCCATGGATGCGACAAAAGGATGGAACGCGGAACCGCGAAAAGCGGATTTCGGTGCACCCCTACCTGCGCACCAAATGTCGGATATCGGGTTTCGGCAAAACCCTTAAGGTTCGAACTCTGGGGTGCGCACGAAGATCTTCTCCCTACCGATCCATGCCCCAAAGCCTCGCCGCGAATCTAAACTACACGATGAACAACACAAGGGACGTAAGGTTTATACTAGTTCGGGCCACCGTTGTGGTGTAATACCCTAATCCAGTGTGTGATGTGGTGGATTGCCTCTCGGGCTGATGATGAATAGTACAAAGGAAGAACAGCCTCGCGAGGGGTGTTCTTGAGCTGGTGCGGTGTTCTACTTGGAATGGATCTGATCATCTCTCGATGAGATGATCTCTACTTTGGTGGATATCTCTATATATAGAGGCCCTGGTCCTCTTCCCAAATATTGAGCGGGAAGGGAGCCAACAACGGCCATTTCGAAGGGGGACAGCTAGTATAAGTTATCCTGACTAAAGTTGGTCTTCGACTGCCAAAGGCACTGGCGATGACGCCGTCTTGGGCTCCACGGTGACCTCTGTCCTGCCGCTCTGCTGGTCTTGGTCTCATTGCACTCATAGGGAAACCTTTGCTTCATGCCTCGGTACTCCGCGCCTGCGCTTGCCCCCTTTGCACCAAATAGGAAATGAGGACATTGCGCTGGCTGGCGCCCGCCTGGTCTTGATCGTCATGGCCTGCATCACGAGCACCTCGCTAGGTATTCCTTGAATTGATGTCTTCACCTCCTCGTGAGCGCACCTGATGAGGCCGCCCCTGAGGAAGCCTTGCGTCATCTGCCCCGCGAGGCTTGGCCCCTCGCGAGGGTCTTGAGGTTGGGTTGATGTGGACAGGCCGTACTGGGCCACTTCTTGAGCCACGCTGCAGGCCGTAGGTAGGCAAGTCTGGGGACCCCCGTTCCCAGAACTTCGACAAAAACAAACAAATAGGCTGACGAGGGGAGGCTGCAACAGTCACGCTGGTGCGGATGTACCTGTCCGTCTTTTAGCAAGATAGGTAGGTCATTCCCCCGAACCATATCCACAACCACCGCCTCCACCGCCTCATCCACCACCCGTTTAACAAATAATCACTACTAGGGAAAAGCCTAGCAGTAGCGCGCATATTAGGTGTATCAGTAGCGCGGGGCACCGCTCTACTGATATGGTGCTATAGCTAAAATTTATATGTAGCGTGTGCTGACCACACTACTGCTATATATCGCTAGCAGCAGCGAGCTATAGCGCAATGGCTAGTAGCAGCGAGCTATAGCGCAACGCGCTACTGCTAATATCTGTAGCGCTTTATTCTAGGGCATGTAAGAGGGCGTTGCTGCTAACTCTACTCCCCTCGCTACTGTTAGTTTTATTAGTTTTTGTTTTTTTGTGCATATTTTTTTGTATTTGAACAGGCTTTATACAACAATCTTTAACATAGCATACACACATGAATGTAATCATAGCATCAAATCATGTCATCATCATAATCATCATCCAACACAAAGTGGTCTCTCGTCATCATCTCAAAAATAGGAATACAAGTTCTTGCAACTACATCGTCATCTATTTTAACAATGATATACGCGAGAAGAGCTATCACTATGAGTGAGAGCGGAACTATGCAGTACATGAGTTCGTATCCCTCTCTCGCACTAGCGTGAACCTAAACTAACTACTGGATGTCGCTCAAAAAACGGAAACAGGTACACCTGGGCTTGACATTCTAGCCACTCATCGTATACTCCTGGCGTAGCACTTCTTCACCATCGATGATCTATGCACCTACATCGTCACATGAGTCGATGATATGCAACATATATAGTTGAGAAACAGAAAGAGACAGACTAGGAAAAAATGTAAGCAACATATCATAATCATAAATAACAAAGTTCATCATACCCAAAATGCCCTAACTAGACTGATCTTTGCTAGTCGAGGAGGACAGTTTAATTACATCACAAATAAAGTTTCGTCGTGCATAACTCAAAGTTTTGTCATACAGAAAGTATGGACTAAATGGACACATTGTCATATATCACCAATCACGCAAACATGTCGTGCCATCCATCCAACTCAGGGAGATAGTCCCCGAGCTTAGTGAAAGGCTTCAGGTTGAGACGCTGAGCGGCTAAGCTTGTTCGGACGTCTTCCCGTGACATTTGCCCTTCCTTGTAGAACAACCCTATTTTTTTTGAGGACCTCCTTCATGATGATTTGGGCAAGTTCACGCTGGATGTGATAGAACTCAGCTCGAAGCCGATGATCCTCGATATCTCTATGTTCCTCCATTCCAGAATATGAGAATACCCGGATGTAGGTGACATGTGAAGGTTCTGCTAATCCCGTCAGTACTCCGGCACGTGGTGTAGGACATAGAATCCATCACTAAGACTATTGCTCGGTTTCTTGATGCAGCCGAAGTTGGTATTATTGTTGAAGGCGGGCCTGCCGTTCCTCTTCTTCTTCGTCGTGATCTCTCCACCCCGTACGCCGTAGAAAAAGATAGCACTGTCAAGAACAGACTTGATGTGGGTCCTTTTTGTTCATGTTTTTCGACTAGTCCAAGTAAAGAGCATGGGAGTATCAGGGGGTAAAGGATGATGAGGACGACGCGCCCGTGCCTGCGCAAAATAAGTACACATCAAATTAATTAGCCTCCATCGTGCAAATGAATGATAGAAATCGAAGGAAGAATATCTATGCGGATGACTTACAGGGGATGATAAGGAACGAGAATCGTCTCCTTGTCCTTATTGGCGACCATAAAATTGACGATGTAGTCCCTCGCGTATTCACGGTGCTTTGCATAGACTTCCAAGAAGCCAACGAGAATGAAGTACGGGTCAGCAACATAGATATAAGGTATCTGCTCAATCCCGATGAAGTAGTTCATGTACAAGGCATAAAGGCGGACAAACGTAAAATCCAGCTTCTTCAAGTGAAACATGTCGAAGATGTAACCGAATCGAAGGAAGAACTTCTCCGAGGGGAATGAGTAGACACACAACCTTTTCCGTGACACGTTAACCACGTAGAGTGGGTATCCTGGATGTACCGAGGTGATTATGCTTTTCTCTATCCGCAACACATCTTCATGAAGTGTCCTTAGATTGCCGTGTATGGCCTCTACCGATGTCTTAGGTAGGATTGGTTCACCGGGGATATGGTATTTAGCCGCACCGCGGACAGGTGTACATTCTTGAACCTGAGGCTGCCGAGGCGGCTGAATCATAACATCAACTATATTGTTTCCTTTCCTCGCTCTCTTCTTATGCTTCTTTAGTGGAAGGTCATCTATAATATGTTCAGGCTCCAGAGGCGGCAATTCAGGCACCGACTCATGATGCTCAAACCTTGAGTACTCATACTACTGAGCCATGAATCCTCCATCATCAATGGCGCCAGTATTGAGATGTTGTTGAGTGTCATCATCATCGTCATCCTCATCTATGGAGACATCATTGGCAACTAATGGAGCCTCTTCCTCACCCCGTCCGCTATTACCCAACACGATAGCCGAAGCTAATTAGGTAGGTGGGGTGCCGATGTTCATACCTTGTGGAGGCTGCGGGGTCGTGGGTGTGCTCCCGGTCGCCTCCATACGAAGCAGACTCTTTGGCCACAACAGGACCCACGTCTTGCAATCACCAAGCCGCCGTGGGGCCTCATCATCATCTCCCCCTAGTATCGGAGGCGCCAAATTCTCGTGGCCTGGTTTGACTCTATCCATGGAAGCCTTGAAGACATGAGGGAGGATCGGCCGGCTATGGAACAATTGTTCCTTCGGCTTCATTTTCATCGCCTTCCCCACTGATGTGTCTCCAACATATCTATAATTTATGAAGTATTCATGCTATTATATATCCATCTATGATGTTTTATATGCATTTATATACCATTTTATATGATTTTTGGGACTAACCTATTAACTTAGAGCCTAGTGCCAGTTCCTGTTTTCTCCTTGTTCTTGAGTTTTACAGAAAAGGAATACCAAACGGAGTCCAATTGACGTGCCAATTTTTGACGATTTTTTATGGACCAAAAGAAGACCACGGAGCATCGGAGTTGGGCCAGAAGAGTCCCGGGCTGCCCACAAGAGAGGGGGGGCGCCCCCCTATCTCATGGACAGCCCGGAGACCCCCCTGACGTGAAACCAACGGTAGAAATTCCTATAAATAGAGAAACCTTTGGGAATTAACCTATATCAGAAGTTACGCCGCCGCAAGCCTCTATTGCCACGAGAAATCAATCTAGGCCCTCTCTGGCACCCTGCTGGAGGGGGCCATCATCACCAGAGGCCATGGAGGAGGATCTCGGAGGGGCCCTCATCGCTATGAAGGCCAAGGGCCAGAGGGGGAAAGCCATGGAGGAGGAAGCACAAGGGGGAGAACCTCTCCTCCTCTCTCTTGGTGGCACCGGAGTGCCATCGGGAGGGGAATCAGCGCTGCGGTGATCGTCTTCATCAACATCACCATCATCATCACCATCCTCATATCTTTTACACAGTCCACTCTCCCGCACCCCGCTGTAATCCCTACTTGAACATGGTGCTTTATGCCGCATATTATGATTCAATGATGTGTTGCCATCCTATGATGTTTTGAGTAGATATCTTTTGTCTTTGGGTTGATTGATGATCTAGATTGGTATTAGTTGTATGTTTTACTTTGATGTTGTCCTATGGTTCCCTCCGTGTCGTGCAAGCGTGGCGGATTCCCGATGTAGGGTGTTGCAATACGTTCATGATTCGCTTATAGTGGGTTGGTTAGTGACTGAAACACAAACCCGAGTAAGGGGTTGTTGTGTATGGGAATAAAGAGGACTTGATGCTTTAATGCTATGGTTGTGTTTTACCTTAATGATCTTTAGTATTTGTGGATGCTTGCTAGAGTTCCAATCATAAGTGCATATAATCCAAGTAGAGAAAGTATGTTAGCTTATGCCTCTCCCTCATATGAAATTGCAATAGTGATCACCGGTCTTGTTAACAATTACCTAGGACAATTCCGCACACCGATCCATCATTATTCCACACTCACTATATATATTATTTAGTAGTATAATCTCACTTTATGATAACAGCACCTACTTTCATATTTTAGCTCTCCTATTTCATACAAAGTTATACTCTTCATACCCACAACGTAGTTTTATTTCTCGTTTCTATTTGGAAGCAAACGTTCGGTGCACGTAGAGTTGTATCAGTGGCAGATAGGGCTTGAGAGAATATTGATCTTACCTTTAGCTCCTTGTGGGTTTGACACTCCATACTTATCACTTCCATATTTGGGAATTGCTACTTTGATTCCCTGCACTTGGGGATTATCAAGCTCTTTTCTGGCGCCGTTGCCGGGGAGCAATGGTGTGGGGTTGATATTCTCGTGTGTGCTTGTTTTCTTTATTCACTAAGTAGATTTTGTTTTTCCTTTTTTGTTACTGTTTAGTTGTGGGTGAAACATACAAAAAAAATTAAAGAATGAAAATACCAAAAAATATTTACTTGCCTCTCATGCCTAAAAAAGTTTATCAATAAGAGAAGTGATTGGAAAGTTATGCATTGAAGAAGTGAGGGTCGGCCTTGAGCACTTGTGTTCATGCTCACGGAAACAATGTAGAATTTTTCATGGAAGTTTCTCTGTAAATAATTATCCCATTGTATATATCCATTGTATTATAAAAATAATGTGCCAAACTTTGGTTTTAGTATGATAAGATAGCTTGCTTACTATGTGCAGAACAAAAACAGAAACTTTGGCTGTAGTGCATGAATTTACATTTTTTACTGGAAAGTCAAATGGGTCTGAAACGTTTTTCACATTACTTCTGTACAAATTGTTCAAATTTTCAAATTTATTTCATAATTTTTGGAGTTACACAAGTTTACTAAACTTCCAGATTACTACAGACTGTCCTGTTCTTAACAGATTCTGTTTTTCGTGTGTTGTTTGCTTATTTTGATGCATCTCTGGCTAGTATGTAAGGGTATGAACCATAGAGAAGTTGGAATACAGTAGGTTTAACACCAATATAAACAAATAATGAGTTAATTACATTACCTTAAAGTGGTAGTTTGCTTTATTACACTAACGGATCTCACAAAGTTTTTGTTTAAATTTTTTGTGAATGAAGTATTTGAAGAACGAGGAGTTACCGATGTGAGAAGAATAAAGATAGACCATAGTTCAATCTTGGGGATGCCCAACGCACCCCAAGTAAATATTTCAAAGGATACTCAAGCATATAAGCTTGGGGATGCCCCGGTTGGCATCTCATCTTTCTTCTTCAACAAATATCAGTATACCTCGGTTTTTGTCTTGTTCACATGATTTGTGTCCTTTGTGTTTTTATTTTTCTTTAAGAATCATGCTAGTATGAGATAGCTCTTCATTGATTTATAGAATTGCTCTTTGTGCTTCACTTAAATCGTTTGAGTATGGTTTTATAGAATGCTTCGTACGCTTCACTTATATATTTTGAGCTTGGATATTGGCTAGTCTATATTTATTGTAGAATGCTCTAGGAATTTCACTTATATATTTTGGAGTATGAATAATACTATAATTTAAAGTGGGTTTGGAGGAGTGTCAACTTTAGGAATTAGTGATCCCACTATCTTGGAGGGTGTTGAATCTCCGTACGATATTTATGAAAGTGGATTTGGAAGAGTGTCAACTTTAGTTAGTATTCCACTATTTTGGAAGAGGTTCCACTTTGTATGAGAACAAAGTTGATATCCATGATGCTACTGAAAATTATTATGAGGGAGGAATATGTGCTTGTAGGAGTTTCTATAATATCAAGTTTCCTCTCTATGTGCTTAAAGTTTTGAAGTTATACTTGTCTTGCCTTCCTATGCTAGTTGACTTTTGTTCCTATAAATTGTGTGCTCACAAAATCCCTAGGAATAGGAAGCGAGTTAGATTTAAATTTGCTAGTCATATTCTTCATGATGCTCTCTTTGTGTTTCAACTCTTTTCTTTTATGTGAGCATCATTGAAATCATCATGCCTAGCTAAAAGGCATTAAAGAAAAGAGCTTGTTGGGAGACAACCCAATATTTGCCCTTACTGTTTTTGTGTGTCTACATGATTAATCTACTGTAGTAATCATGTTTTATAGCTTTTGTTTCAATAAAGTTCCAAGTAAGACCTTTGGGAAGACTTGGGTGAAAGTTAATGTGATCTTGCGGTAAAAACAGAAACTTTGTGCTCACGAGATTAGCTGTCATTTTTTACGGAAGAGGGATTTTGAGTTGATTCTTTTTGCAGAATATTAATAGACAAATTTCTCACGTCCAACAATTTATTTCATAATTTTTGGAGTAGCATAAGTTTGGTTATTGTTCAGATCATTACAGACTGTTCTGTTTCTGACAGATTCTGTTTTCATTGCATAGTTTGCTTGTTTTATAGTTTATATTGCTTATATTTCCCAATATAAATTGTATAAATGATATGGTACAGTAGGAATTATGTAAAAAAATTATGAACCTTGTCTTTTACAGTACCAAAGTGCATGGTTTACTTTTTATCATACTAACCTATCTCATGAAGTTCCATTAAGTTTTGTGTGATTGAAGTTTTCACGTTTTGGGTGAGATATCGATATGAGGAGATTAAGGAGTGGAAAGACCCTAAGCTTGGGGATGCCCAAGGCACCCCAAGGTAATATTCAAGGAATACTCAAGCACCTAAGCTTGGGGATGCCCCGGAAGGCATCCCCTCTTTCGTCTTCAAAACTATCGGTACATCTTACTCGGAGCTATATTTTTATTCGTCACATGATATGTGTTTTGCTTGGAGCGTGTTTTCAATTTTACTTGCTGTTTGAATAAAATCATTGGATCTTAAATGTTGAATAAAAAAGGTAACCCTCCCATGGCTAGTTAATTATTTGACTACTCCGTGTCCTTCACTCATATCTTTTGGGGTAGTTTGTCATTTACCCATGTGCTTCATGTATATCGTATGAGTAAATGGGGGAATGAATTGAATGTCATAAATCTGAATTTCTATATGTTTCATATGCTTATAACATGGATAGTAATGACTTCATATATAAAGAGTATGAGGCATAAAAGTTGTTGAGAGTTGGCAAACGTAGTTTTGGTCATCGTTGCAATTAATAGGAAGTAATAAGGAAAGAGAGGTTCACATATAAATGTATTATCTTGGACACCTTTTATAATTGTGAAGCACTCATTGAGTATGACATGCTAAAAGAGTTGATGTTGGACAAGGAAGACAACGTAATGGTTTATGTTTTCCGACATCTCAGTTAAAGTATATTGTCATTGACCTTCCAAACATGTTGAGCTTGCCTTTCCCCCTCATGCTAGCCAAATTCCTTGCACCAAGTAGAGATACTAATTGTGCTTCCAAATATATTTAAATCCAGTTTTTCCATGAGAGTCCACCATACCTACCTATGGATTGAGTAAGATCCTTCAAGTAAGTTGTCATCGGTGCAAGCAATAAAAATTGCTCTCTAAATATGTATGACTTATTAGTGCAGAGAAAATAAGCTTTGTACGAACTTGTTGTGGAAGTAATAAAAGCGTCGGACTGCATAATAAAGGTCCACATACAAGGGGCAATATTAAGTGACGTTCTTTTGCATTAAGATTTTGTGCATCAACCCTAAACGCGCATGACAACCTCTGCTTCCCTCCACGAAGGGTCTATCTTTTACTTTATGTTTTTACTTTATGCTTGAGTCAAGGTGATCCACACCTTTCCCTTTTTCATTTTATCCTTTGGCAAGCTCTTCATGTTTGAAAGATCATGATATATATATCCAATTGGATGTAAGTTAGCATGGGCTATTATTGTTGACATCACTTAAAGGTGAATACGTTGGGAGGCAACACAATAAGTCCCTATCTTTCTTAGTGTCCGGCTAAAACTCCATAACCACAAGTATTGCGTGAGTGTTAGAAATTGTAGAAGACTATATGATAGTTGAGTATGTGGACTTGCGGAAAGGCTCTATTCTTGACTCTTTCTGATGTTATGATAAATTGCAATTGCTTCAATGACTGAGATTATAGATTGTTAGTTCTCAATGAAGTTTCTGAACCATACTTGACATTGTGAATACATTGTTACTTGATCATGAAATGTGTTATGAGATAAGCTACTATTATGACACATAATGTTGCTAGAGAAGGTGATTGAAATTACCATTGATCAAACTTATGCACCTGCTAGCATTCACACTTCATAAATTATTTCTTTTATCATTTACCTACTTGAGGACGAGCAAGAATTAAGCTTCCAGATGCTGATATGTCTCCAACGTATCTATAATTTATGAAGTATTCATGCTATTATATTATCCATCTATGATGTTTTATATGCATTTATATGCCATTTTATAGGATTTTTGGGACTAACCTATTACCTTAGATCGCTATGAAGGTCAAGGACCATAGGGGGAAAGCCATGGAGGAGGAAGCACAAGGGGGAGAACCTCTCCTCCTCTCTCTTGGTGGCACCGGAGTGCCATCGGGAGGGGAATCATCACCGCGGTGATCGTCTTCATCAAAATCACCATCATCATCACCATCCTCATCTTTTTTACGCGGTACACTCTCTCGCACCCCACTGTAATCCCTACTTGAACATGGTGCTTTATGCCGCATATTATGATTCAATGATGTGTTGCCATCCTATGATGTTTTGAGTAGATATCTTTTGTCTTTGGGTTGATTGATGATCTAGATTGGTATGAGTTGTATGTTTTACTTTGATGCTATCCTATGGTGCCCTCCGTGTCGCGCAAGCGTGAGGGATTCCTGTTGTAGGGTGTTGCAATACGTTCATGTTTCGCTTATAGTGGGTTGGTGAGTGACTAAAACACAAACCCGAGTAAGGGGGTTGTTGCATATGGGAATAAAGAGGACTTGATGATTTAATGCTATGGTTGGGTTTTACCTTAATGATCTTTAGTATTTGTGGATGCTTGCTAGAGTTCCAATCATAAGTGCATATAATCCAAGTAGAGAAAGAATGTTAGCTTATGCCTCTTCCTCATATGAAATTGCAATAGTGATCACCGGTCTTGTTAACAATTACCTAGGACAATTCCGCACACCGATCCATCATTATTCCACACTTGCTATTTATATTATTTAGTAATATATTCTAACTTTATGATAACAGCACCTACATTCATATTTTATCTCTCCTATTTCATACAAAGTTATCCTCTTCATACCCACAACATACTTTTATTTCTCGTTTCTAGTTGGAAGCAAACGTTCGGTGCACATAGAGTCGTATCAGTGGCAGATAGGGCTTGAGAGAATATTGATCTTACCTTTAGCTCCTTGTGGGTTCCACACTCCATACTTATCACTTCCATCTTTGGGAATTGCTATGATGATTCCCTGCACTTGGAGATTATCACCCACATCCACCTTCTGGCCGTTGATGTCATAAAATATGGAGCATGAGGCGTCGGCCTACAAGACATGTATGCAATGTGAGACATCCGAAAGGAAACGGAAATGGGAGATTATACATTTATTGAAGAGGGCCGGTTTGACAGGTGCCATGAGGGCGTCAAGCTCAGCCAAAGATGAAGCACCTCCAAGCACATCCAAGACGGAGGCTGGGCTGCTATGAGTAGGTGCGAGAGCTGGTGCAGGAGCAGGTGTTGGTGCAGGTGATGGTGCTGGTGCAACGCTAGTCGAGCTGCTCCCGAAGAAGTCGGCAAGGGGAAAGTCTGCTGCATCTTTATTTGGATTTCGCCTACTCCAACTGACGATAGTGGGAACCAAGACACCACACGTAGTTACCGACTCCCGTTTTGCGGTAGCTACCATTGTTGCGACTGTCTTAGCTGAATTCTTCTCAACCGCATTCTCAACCTTCTTGTCGATGTTTTCTTCACTTAACCTTCGTCTTTCCTTTCCCTCCTCCGTGGTCTCACCATAGTACTTCTTCCACGTGGCGCTGTCTCTAACACCATGCACGCATCCATACGAAGGCCGAGTGTCCACCAGGAGTTCTTTCAATATGTTCAACGCCCGGTTGAATGGGGTGTCCCACTTGGGCCTCGCCACCACATCAGACGGCGAGTCACTTTGGGCCACAATCCTAGGTTGCTCTCTCTGCAAAAGGAACAAGGATCGTTTACAAATATGACTAAACATGCAGTCCAATTAATCAGAAACTAGAATTACCAGCAATCTCATGAACTCCGTCGCGTCCAGGTTCATCTCGAAAACCTTCTTGGCTGGGTCCCAACTACCGGGCCCTGAGGATGTCATGCTCCCCCGGGACGGTGAACTCCGCCAAGGGGTCTGGGATGCCCAGAATTTTGTGTTCCGCGTCCTCCTTGGCCCATATTGACCTCTTCCCCGTGTAACCACGGCTTCTGAGGTGGTGGAACCCCATGTTCCTCTGTTGAAGCCCCTTCATGTACTTCGACTTTTCTTTGGCATCTTCGGCATGGCAAGCCACCTTGAATATTTGGAACTGCTCTTCCGTGATTGTTGGATTATCCTTTACAATCTCGTAGTAGGGTTCCTTTTTGTCGACGACACGTTTCACCCTTACTTTCCAGGTGGCCAACGCGTCACTAAACTTGGTCATATCGCGTTTGTATATCTTCTTCATTGCCGGGTCATTCTGTGGATCAATATATTGGATTTCATCCCGGCCAGGGAACAAGAATATCTGGTGCAGGAGCGTGCTTCCACAGGCAGTTTTGTCTCAAAATTGTCATCGTCCACCTCCGTGACCAATAGTCTAGTAGTGAGGAGCTGGTTTGGGCATCGACATCTCCTCTTCGGTTTGGTTCTATGGTTTTGCCAGTCTTGGTGCCGGTCTGGGTCTCAACGCCAGTCTTGGCATCGGTCTCGATGTCCATCATGGATGTGACAGGTGGGCCCAGCAACAACAACCGTTGATCATTGGCAAGGTTCAAATATTCATCTTCCGCCAGGTAGACATCGTCCCAATCACCAAAACCCTATCCTTCATAGTTACTAGCCATGTTCCCTACGATTAAATCTAGTCAATTAATTCTAGACCTAATAAAATGAATAATGACATAAAAAAGGTCTATGTTTTACAGGAATGTTGATTCCTTCTCGGTGCGGCAAATCGAGCACCTGAAATTTGCCAGAACGGAAATGAATCAACATTCCGGCAAAACATAGGCCACTCGGCTTCATTCCCTGGAAACAACAAAAGGCCACTTGGGCACAATCGAGGAATTTTCATATATCATGTCCACTTCAATGTTTCACACTTCAAGATAATCTACACAAATTTCAAATTATGAACCCTAGAGCTCAATTCAAATTATGTCCTACTGCCCTAACCCTACTGACCTATTACTTAAGCATCTACAAGTACTAACTAATTATATGAACCCTAGCTAGCTACTTAAGGATCTACAACTACTTAAGCACCCATTGATGCACACTAGGAACTATACAACTACTTAAGCATACATCGGGTGCAGAACAACTACATAAGTACTTAAGCAACTATATATACAACCCTATAATATATTTAGTAAACTACTTAAGCATATACAAGTTTGTGCTAAAAATAATATTTAGTTAAGTACTTAAGCATACACAAATTTGTCCTAAAAATTCAGTTAACTACTAATTTCATTCATTTAGGTCATTCATTTAACTTCACCTAATTTACCTAGTAAAACCCCACTTCCCTAACTAAAAAAATCTAATTAACATCTACTAGTACCACTACTGCCCTAACCTAATTAACGTAAGTTAATTCCTAGGGTCCTGTTATATACTGCTGCTGTACTGCCCTAACCTAATTAACCTAAGTTAATCTAAATAACATCCACCAGTAGCACACATGCTAATTCCTAGGGTTCATAACTAAATTCACCTAAGTTAATTAACCTAGATGGAATTACTGTTTAGGCATTTTCATAAAAAAATTGCCCTAGCTAATTTCCTAAAAAAAATTGCTAATCATTTTTCCTAAATGCTAAAAAATGCCTATTGCTAAGGATGGCAATGGGTCTGGTTTGGATAGGGTTGAACAATATCAAATCCATATCCGTATCCATGAAGACAGTCTTTGCCCGCCCATGAAAAAATCCATGGGTGAAAAATTGTGTCCATGTCCAAATCCGATGGATATCCATATCCACTGGATATCCATTGGGTCCTCTTGAGACATATAAATAAGACTTAAGACAATATTAACATAAACTCTTCCATTCTTCACCTCATGGCAGGCTAGACTTCACTTATGGTAAATCAGCATCCAGTAACAACCTAAGATCATTTAGTATTTTTCTAACAGATGAGAATGACGAGTCGTTTAAGAAGGAGATAAAAATAAGGGAAGGGGTGTTGGAGTATGTTACGGAGGGGATTAACTATCAACTTATAAAAGTTACGATGGGTATTGTGTAATTTCTTATGCATGTTTTAGATTAAAAAAGTGTAAAACTGCAGTGGGACATGTAAATGTGGGGCAGAATAGCAGATTTTTCTCATTAAGTCATACTATCGGGTCGGGTTTGGGTATATCCATGGGTACAAGATTATATCCATGCCCTACCCACGAACAATCGGGTCGGGTTTGGGCGCCGCCCATGGACACAAAAGCATATCCAAACCCTATCCATTTGGGTCGGATATCCATGGATATCCATGTCCATGGATAAAATTGCCATCCTTACCTATTGCCCTAAACAAATCTAGTGTTTATATGAACACCTAGGGTTCATATGAACTTCAGCATAGCAAAAACATATGAATTGCCCTAGTAGAGAGAGAGGAGGGTAGGGGAGAGTTGTGTCAGCACGATAGCATGGTGACGGTGATGGTGAAGTGATCCACGCAGGGCTTCGCCTAAGCACTACGTGAATATGACCAGAGGCATAAACTGTGGAGGGGGCACCGCACACGGCTAAGAATCAATGATCTGTGTTCTAGGCGCCTCCCCCTTCATATATATAGGTGGGAGGGAGAGGGGTGATACATCTCCGTCGTATCTACTTTTCCTAACGCTTTTCCTCTTGTTTTGGACACTAATTTGCATGATTTGAATGAAACCAACCCGGACTAACGTTGTTTTTAGCAGAACTACCATGGTGTTGTTTTTGTGCAGAATAAAAGTTCTCGGAATGGAACGAAACTTTGTGAGGATTTTTTATACAATAAAACAGAATATCTGGAGCCAAGAACCACCAGAGGGGGCACCTAGTGGGCACAACTCACTAGGGCGCGCCACCCTCTCCAGGCGCGCCCAGGTGGGTTGTCCCCACCTGGTGGCCCTGCAAAACCTGAAACCAGCGTTATAAAATCCTATTTTTCCAGAATAAAATCAGGGAGAAAGAATGATTGCATTTCATGAGATGAAGCTGCCGCCGTCTCATGTTTTTCATCGGGAGGCCAGATCTGGAGTCCATTTGGGGCTCCAAATAGGGAGATCTTCCATCTTCGTCATCACCAACACTCCTCCATCACCAATTCCATGATGCTCCCCACCGAGAGTGAGTAATTCCTTCGTAGGCTCGCTAGTTGTTGAGGTGTTGGATGCGATTCATCAGGTAATCAAGTTAGTTTTGTTTGGGCATGATCCCTAGTATCCATTATGTTCTAAGATTGATGTTGCTATGACTTTGCCATGCTTAATGCTTGTCACTTTGGGCCCGGGTGCCATGATTTCAGATCTAAACCATTTATGTTATCACCATTATATTCTTGTTCGAGATCCGATCTTGCAAGCTATAGTTACCTACTACGTGTTATGATCTGGCAACCCCGGAGTGACAATTGTCGGGACCACTCCCGATGATGATAGTAGTTTGAGGAGTTCATGTATTCACCATGCATTAATGCTTTGTTCCAGTTCTCTATTAATAGCAGGCCTTAATATCCCTTAGTTTCCAATAGGACCCCACTCCCACGGGAGGGTAGGACAAAAGATGCCATGCAAGTTCTTTTCATAAGCACGTATGACTATTTACGAAATACATTCCTACATTATATTTATGAACTGGCGCTAGTGCCGTATCGCCCTAGGTTATGACTATCTCATGACGAATATCATCCAACGAATCATTGATCCAATGCCTACGAATTTACCTTATATTGTTCTTGCTAAGTTACTACTTCAGCTGTTGCTATCATTACTGCTACAAAACCATTGCTATCGCTGTTACCGTTACTATTCCTATTGCCACTATTACCAAAACTATCATATTAATGTGCTACTAATCACATTGCTGTAGATAATTAATCTCCAGTTGTGGTTGAATTGACAACTCAGTTGCGAATACTTGCGAATATTCTTTGGCTCCCCTTGTGTCGAATCTTTAAATTTGAGTTGAACACTCTACCCTCGAAAACTATTGCAATCCCATATACTTGTGGGTTACCAAGACCTTTTTCTGGCTCCGTTGCCATGGAGCATAGCTATATTATCATATTATCACTATGAAGAATCTGCAGGATGCTAAGACTATGATTTTTCCCTCTAAGACGAGGGGAGGTATGGAACTGCCATCCAGCTCCGCTTTAGATTCAGCTTCTGTTATAAGTAAACTTGCAACACCACCACATGCGATTAATTCTGATACGTTGCAAGTTGTTGATGATGCTACTTCTGCTATGAATGCTACTCAGGATGATGCTACTACCTTGCTTAATGATGATGTGCCACTAGGTGAATTTCTCGATGAACAAATTGCTAAAGTAAAATAACATGATATTGTTGAAACTGATGATGAGCTTGAAACTGAAAATATTGGCACACCTACTAGAACTAGCCCTCCTAGATATGAATTGCCAAAGGTACCGAAAGGTTATGCTATGGGTGAGGAGGCAACTAGAGATATTCTTGCTTGTAAGGATAGAGATGATCTATAAAAATTATTATGCAAGTATAAAGAAAGTTCTCTGAATGCTAGAATGAAATGTGATCCTATGTTTGCTACTTCACCTATCTTTATTGATGATAAGGATTATGAATTCTCTGTCGACCCAGAGTTAATTACTTTGGTTGAATCTGATCCTTTCCATGGTTATGAAACTGAAACTGTTGTGGCACATCTTACTAAGTTAAATGACATAGCCACCCTTTTTGCTCATGATGAGAAGATTCGCTATTACTATATGCTCAAGTTATTTCCGTTCTCATTAAAGGGTGATGCTAAATCTTGGTACAATACTCTTGCTCCTTGTTGTGTGCATAGTCCCCAGGATATGATTTATTACTTCTCTGAAAAATATTTCCCTGCTCATAAGAAACAAGCTGCCTTGCAGGAAATATTCAACTTTGTGCAAATTGAAGAAGAGAGTCTCTCACAAGCTTGGGGGAGGCTTCTCCAATTACTTAATACTTTTGCTGATCATCCTCTTAAGAAAAATTAAATACATGATATCTTCTATAATGGACTAACCGATGCTTCTAGGGATTTCCTAGATAGTTGTGCTGGTTGTGTTTTCAGGGAACAAACTATTGGGCAAGCTGAAGAATTATTGAATAACATATTGAAAAATTATGATCACTGGACTTCTCCTGAAACACCGATTAAACCCACTCCGAAGAAGATGGGTATCTTATATGTTATCCCTGAAGATATGCAAGAGGCAAAGAAATCTATGAAGGAAAAATGTATCAAAGCAGAGGATGTTAAAAATTTACCACCTATTGAAGAAATACATGGGCTTGAAGCACCGCCACCACCTAAGGTGGTAAAGGTAAAATCTTTAATGAAATTCAATGATAGTGATAATCCTCATAATAAACATCCTAGTCAATGCCTTTATGAGTTTGACAATTACATTAGACAGCAAGATCACTTCAATGCAAATGTTATGAAACAATTGAAATACAACTCTGATATGATTGCTCGCTTAAGTGACTAGTTATTTAGAATCTCAAATGATGTTAGAGGTGTAGGAAAGCATGCATCTCTGGTTCAAACTCAATTAGAACAAGTTCCTAAATCTCAAAGAGAGTTGCTTGATGAAATGAACAATAATATAAGTGACTTTGCTATTAGAGTAGCAACTAGAGGAGGTAAAATGACTCAGGAACCAATTTATCCCGAGGGGCATCCAAAGAGAATTGAAACGACTTTCAAAGGATTAACTCTGATGCACCTAGTCCTTCTAAAAATAAAAAGAAGAAGAAAAATGATAGGACTTTGCATGCCTCTAGTGAACCTGAAATAGAGAAACCTCCTGATAATGATAATGAAGTTTCTATCTCTGATGCTGAAGCTCAACCTGATAGTGAACACTCACCTTCTGATAATGAAAAATACAATGATGAGGTTCATGAAGACACTCAAACAAATAACAAAGAACCCGACAATGATGTTGAGACAGAACCAGCTATTGATCTTAATAACCCACAACCCAAGAATATAAGATATGATAAGAGTGATTTTGTTGCTACAAAACACGGTAAGGAAAGAGAACCATGGGTTCAAAATCCTATGCCTATCGGATATCAGGTTCTGGCAAAACCCTTAAGGTTCGAACTCTGGGGTGCGCGCGAAGATCTTCCCCCTACCGATCCACGTCCCAACGCCTCGCTGAGAATCTAAGCTAAACGATGAACAACACAAGGGACACAAGGTTTATACTGGTTCGGGCCACCGTTGTGGTGTAATACCCTAATCTAGTGTGTGGTGCTGTGGATTGCCTCAAGGGCTGATGATGAACAGTACAAAGGAAGAACAACCTTGCCAGGGGTGTTCTTGTGGTGGTGTGCTTGGAGAGGAATTGCTCCGTCTCTGTTGGCTCTGGGTGAGATCCAGATGATATGTCCTCTACTGTGGTGGCTATCTTTATATATAGAGGCCCTGGTCCTCTTCCCAAATATTGAGCGGGAAGGGCGCCAACAACGGCCATTTGGAAGGGGAACATCTAGTACAAGTTATCCTGACTAAAGTTGGTCTACGGCTGCCAAAGGCGATGGCGATGACGTCGTCTTGGGCTCCACAGTGAGCTCCGTCCTGCTGCTTTGCCGGTCACGGTCTCATTGCACCGGAATGGTAACCTTAGCCTGATGCCTCGGTACTCCACGCCTGCGCTTGCCCCATTTGCACCAAAGAGGAAACAAGGACACTGCGCAGGTCGGCGCCCGCCTAGCGCCCGCCTGGTCTCGATCATCATGGCTTGCATCATGAGCACCTGCGTCATGGCTCGCAAGCCAGCCTGGTGAGGCCGTTCCTGAGGAATCCTTGCGTCGTCCGCCCCGCGAGGCTTGGCCCCTCGTGAGGGTCTTGATCTTGAGTTGATGAAGATGGGTCGTATTGGTCCACCACTTGAGCCACGTCGCAGGCCGCAGGCAGGCAAGTCTAGGGACCCCCGTTCCCAAAACGCCGACAGTAGCCCCCGGTCCCAAGGCGCGCTCGGACATGCCTTAGCAGAGAAGCGAAGGGGCAAGTGCGGAGTGCCGCGGGCCCCAACAGCCTATGGCCTTGGTCGCCGCGTGGTGGTCGATTGGACGTGGGCGTCTCCGCTTCCCCATGCTGCCTCGGCAAATGCCCGTCTGACAAAAAGGCTGGCTCTGGTTAGGCTTACCTTCATTGCTCTCATTCTCCTCGCTCCAGATCCCCTTTCCTGCTCTTGCCCTCCTACTTCTGAAATATCCAGATCTGCCTCATCCTCTCTCCTCCAGTGAGCAATGGCGCCCTGCAAGACCGCAGTCGGGGCTCCATCGGTCTGGTACTCGCCGGCTCTGGATCCCCCAAACATGATGGAGAAGAATCTCGCCCTCACGTGCCCGATGACGGTAGTGCAAGGCAGCGAGATGGGGGAGACTGCGCTCCAACCCGGCTCTGCCCAACCGGAGGACAAGGGGAGCACCTTCTATCACTTCTTCATGAGCATCGTCATCACTGGCCTGGTGCCTCCTTTCTCTGAGTTCTTCTTTGTTGTCCTCTGCTATTACAAGCTGCATGCTCTGCATCTCCACCCCAACTCTGTTCTCCTTCTGTCGATTTTCGCCTACTACTGCGAGGCGCACATCGGGGTGATGCCCTCCGTGGCCTTGCTGCGCCACTTCTTCTTCCTTCGAGTTACTAGCACCAATATCTTGGCGTGCGCAAGCTTTGTTGGGTACTCCAAAGCCAACGCAATCTCGAAGGCCGGGAAGAGGGCCGACGGCTTCCGGAGCAAGTGGGTCATGCTGGATGCCGAGTGCATCAACTCTCGGCTGGCACTGCCTACGGGGTTGCCCCAGTCCGTCGATGGGTGGTCCTGCACGAAGCTTGACGAGCGACGGGCGAAGCCGGTGCTGGAGAAGATGAGTGCTGACCTGAGGCCGAGCAACATGAAGACGACGAAGCTGACTGGGGCCACACTCCTGAGGGAGTTCTTGGTGCATCGGGTGGCTCCATTTCAGGCGCACTCACGCCCATTATGGAGGCTCGATGATGCGGATGGTGAACTCCGCCTGAACTCGGAGGCCCTAGTTGACGAAGATCTGACCGCAGCTCTCTGCTTCTTGGTCGGAGAGGACGTGGCAAGCTCGGAGGGCACCCCGGTACCCTTGTTCCTCCGTGACGACTGGGAGCGGGTGGTGGACGGCATGCCCACCTTTGAAGGGGACGGTCTGGTGCCGGCGGAGCCTCCTGAGGGCCAAGCGGCGACAGCGACGGTGGACTTGTCCTTCGATGATTCCAGCGGGGGCGAGGAGGTAGATGAGAAGGAGGAGGAGGAGGAGCACGACTCGGAGGCGACCACCGAGGAGACGGGGGAGACTCCCCCGTGGCGCAGATCCAGTGCCCTCCGATCCATGCCGGACGACGACGAGGTAGGCACCAGGCGAGGGGGAGAGAACCCGCCTGTGATCCCGAAGAAGGACAGGTCGGGGCTGATCTCCCGTGGGTCTACTCCAGCCCCGGTGCTGCCCGGAGCCAGCTCCAGCCCTTCTGGTGCGGCTTCCTCTGCTGCCGTACCTCCCGAGGCTGAGCCCCGCAGGAGGCTCTCGGGCTTCAAGCTCGACCGGAGGCTGTTGGAACCCACGGCAGCCAATCAGTAAGTACTGGAACTCTGATTTGCTCTTATTTTTGCCGTCAAGGCTTGACATCCTCCATTGTTTGGATAGGCCGCTGCCTGCGGTGAAGAGGCTGAAGGGGGACACAGCGGCCCCACTCGAGGCAAGCTCGTCTGCTGTGGCTGCGGCTCCACCTACGGGAAGGGGAGGCAGTGGAGCTCGCACCTCCCCTGCCCAATCGTCCTCGCGAGGCCAGGAGGGATGCTCTGGCGGGGAGCTAGCCCCCATGGCCCCGCTGACTCTGGAGGCACCTGCGCTTGACGATGTTGCCGAGGTCACCAAGGCTCAGGAGGTCCCGATCTCACAAGCCGTGATCATGCTGCCGTCTTCTCCTCCTACTCCACCAGTTCCTGTCTCCTCTGCATCCTCTGCTGCATTGGACCATGCTGCCGATGAGCTGAGTCGGCTGCGAGAAGATCTCCAGGGCACCATCCCCCGCCTGGTAGCCGGGTGCATGGAGCTGGTCTCTGGTTGGGTTCGCTATGACGCCTCCGTCCAAGCGGCGCTGAGCCAGGCTGTGACAGCTTCCGAGGAGGAGAAACAAGTCACCTCCCAGGCCATAGCCGCTCGCGACGCAGCGTTGAAGGATGCTTCAACTGTCAGGGGCCGCTGCAAGGCGTTGGAGGATGAGCTACAAGGCCTGCGTGATGAGCTCGCCAAGGAGGTTCGCGACCGTCAGGCGAAGGAGGAGGAGATGAAGGCTTGGGAGGCTGCCGTAAGGGACCACGATGCCGAGCTCTCAGCTGATCGTGGCCGGCTGAAGACAATGGAGCAGACGCTGAAGGCGGAGAGGGTTGAGCTGGAAGCAAAGGCAAAAGACTTGGCCGAGGATCGGGCGGCCTTCATGGACTACAAGGTGAGATCTCGCAAGGCGCCGAAGTCACTTTATGAAGATGGTCTGGAGAAGCCGCTAGCCGGAGCTACGGAAGGCCCCGCCAAGCAGCTTCCCTTCCTGGTCGAGGCGCTTGAGGAGGTCGTGACCAGCATCGGCCCCATGACCGAGGTTGAAGCTTGCGTCCTTTCCTCCGCAGCGCTGACGCGGATCCTCAACCACGTCTACCTCTGCAACCCCGACGCCAACCCTGACGACCTGCTGGAGCTTGTGGATGTCGAGGGCTCCGCCGCTGCTGCTGAGGCCGTGAAGGGCCGAGCGGAGGCCTTGCTGGCGAAGTTCCGCGCCTTCGTCACTGTGCCCAAGCGACGCGCTGCTGGTTCTGCGGCCTCTGGAGGTGGAGCTGACAAGCGCGACCCCACCACGAGTGGCGGCGCTGCCCAAGGGTGATCTTCTCGCGGCTTCTCTCATGTTTCAACTCCTACAACATGCACCGTGCCTCGTGTAAGCGTTTAAACTTGTGTCTGGTATCATGAGGACAATCTACGGTTTGTAATATTTTCTTCTGAATTTGCTTCTGAATTTCCGAGATTTTGCGGTTTCCTTCCTCTTTGCTTTGTGTTCTACGTTGGCAAGGCCCGACCCCGTGCATACCTCAGCCGCCGTTAGCCCCGACTGGATCACCAGGACGGGACTAAGGAGTGATGGGCTACATGGCAAGTTAGGCTCCTGAGTCACGATGCTCATGAGTCCCCCTTGACGCGCAAACAACAAATAGGGAGGGGGTGTAGGAGTGGACCTATCGTTCAACATCGGTAGGGCCCGGCCCTGCGCATACCTGAACCTCCGTTAGCCTTTCGGAACTAAGGAGTGAGGGGCTACGTGACCAGTTAGGCTCCTAAGTCGTGATGCTCAGGAGTCCCTCTTGACGCTCAAACGGTCTTGATACCTTGGCTCCGCTCGGGAAGGGGTGAGCGACGACCAGGTCCGATGGACCTGGCTGGGTGGTGTGCGCTCGGGCATGGCCCGGACGTAGCCCCCATGTCCAGCCCCCTCGCACGGCGCTCCCGTGGGGAGGCGTTGCGATGAGGCCAGACACTAAGCTCTGGGCTCCCTGAGGTTGATACAGCCGTGGGCTGCCTTCAGTTGTTTATCACCAGCGCGGAGCATAGCGCTTCAGTATGTGTACGGGCATAGCCGCTCCTCGGCAGCGTCATTAGCCAGCACGGAGCATGGTGCTTCCATTGGTACGTGGGAGGGGGCTCCCCTCTGGGAGGAGCCCCCGGGGTGTGTACAGCCCCGCCCTGACACGTGGCTGGCACAGTAGGGCTAGACGTGGTGTATCTGGGCACCCGTGAGCCAGCGCGGGACTCACAAGGCCCTACCTCAAGGCGGGTTGCGCCTGATCTTGGGCCTTGGGCGGCTGAGTGTTCCTACATGGTGCTTAGATGCAAATGCTCTACATCCTCAGGTCCCGGCCCTCAAGCAAGCTCAGCCGTTGCTGGTATGCCAGGTCGCGATACCGTGGACAAGGCCTGGGGGTGAGGGCTGGAGAGCCAGTAAGAGCTCCTTAGTCGCGATGCTCAAGCGCCCCCCTTTTAATGTGCAAGCGGATTGCATGAGGGAGAGAAAGGGGCCGCGATAGGCGAGAGACGATAACCATGAGTAAGTTAAGCATGAAGAGCAAATTAGCTTAGATAGATGCATGAGAGATACATGCCACTGGGCCAGGCCCGAGCGGCTTGGGGATGATGCAGCCCGAGGGGTGCCCCCAGCAAAGTGAACTAAAGACACAAGCAAAATGGATACATGCCGCAGGGACGGACCCACGCGACCGGGGAGTGATGCAGCCCTAAGGGCGCTCCAAGCTAAAATGAAACTTGAAAGATGTCACCTGATATCATTGGAGAGTGAGTGTTGGAGTAGCTGACGATGCGCGGTGAAGAATCCAATTCTCACGAGCCTTCGTAGCCCTGAGCCTCGGGAGGCTCTGGGGGTCCGGGAGGCTCCTCAAGGTCCATCTCCAGCTCCGCTAGGAACGCGTAGTGCCTGACCTCCTGAGCTTCCAGAATGCTTCTCATCAGGCGCTGGTAAGCAGCAGCCGCGTTCGGCGGGCCGAAATGCATGCGAACATAGCTGTGTGGTGGACCCTCGTAGTGTCACACGCGGGAAGGCCAGAAACGCTCCTGATACGCGACTCGGTTGAGCCCTGGGTAGTCGGTGCAGACGCGCAGCCTACCATCCTTGCCTAGGTGGGGAGCTACACCGAGTAGGCGGCGATGGTCGCGCATGACTCTTGATTCTTGCAGTTCCTGAGTGACCTTGGTGATGAACTCCTGAGGGTTGGGCCCTCCTTGCCTCATGCCTTCTTGAGGGAAACGTGCCGCAAAGCACGCCTCCAAGTGGTGCCCGAGCGCCTCCCTCGTGATCTTGGCGAAGTCTGAGGCCCTCCAGGAGAGAGCCCCCGAGCCTTGCCCGAGGAGGGCGCCGAGCGCGCCTTCCTATGCGACGGAGGGAGGCGCCCCTTGGTCGGGCGTAGATCCTGACGCGGCGCCTCCGAAGATGCCTGCTTCCTGAGGCCTTGAGCTGGGTGATGTCTTCTTCTTCTTGGGAATTGCCTCGAGAGGGTTCCCGCTCTTGCTGTTTGGGTCCTCAACCAGTGCGGCCTGGAAGGCACGCTCGTCAGAGCACACCGCAACCTTCTCTTCGCAGGGGACTGTGATGACTCTGCCGCTCCCCGACATCTTGAGGACATTGTAACCATGGTGATTCACTGCCATGAACTTGGCCAGGGCTGGGTACCCGAGGATGGCATTGTATGGCAGGCAAATGTGGGTAACGCTGAAGTCGATGCGCTCGGTACGGTAGTTCTTGCGCTGTCCAAAGGTGACAGGGAGGCGGACCTGGCCTATCGGGGTGGTGGAGCCGTCAGTGACTCCTGAGAAAGGCTTGGTTGGCTGAAGCTGATCATATAGCACTTGGAGATTGTTGAACATCTCGACGGACATAACATTGTCCTGCGCTGCCATCGATGAGGGTCCTAGTAACTTGCACGTTGCTGATGATTGGGGACCAAAGCATTGGGAGGACCCCGGCTGTTGCCGGACACTTGAGCCGATCCGCTGAGCTGAACGTGATGGCACACGTGGACCACCTGAGACGGTGCATGGCCTCGAGCTTGGGGAGGACTGCGTTCACCTCACGAGCAAACCGCTTGAAGATGCGCTGAGAGGATGGGGCCTGAGCTCCGCCCAAGATGCAAGCGATAGAACGCGGCTCCTGGAAGCCCCCAGCCCCCTCGTCTTGATGATGGTCATCATTCCTCCTTGGCGTGGTGGTGGTAGAGGAGGAAGGCCTGCGTTGCCTTGCGGGCGATCCTCACGAGGATGATCCCTCCAAGCCCCCTCGGGAGGCTGGTCCTGCCAGCAGTCCTCGCGAGGCCGATCACGCCACCCTTGGCGAGGGCCACGGTCGTCCCATCGTCCTCCACCACTTCCTCCTCCTCGGCCATAGCACCGATCGTTGCGCTCGGGGCGTCGACCGACACGTCCTTCTCGCACGGCCCTGAGCTCCTGGCATTCATTGGTGTTATGGGTGTGGAGGTCGTGGTACACGCAGTACCGGCTGCCCTTGGACGACTATGATTGGTCCCTGCCGCACGTCGTGTCTGCCTCTGCTGCGAGCACAGCTGCTCCTTTGCGCTTCACGTCTTTAGCCTTGGCCTTCTTCTCTCCAGGGTCAGCAGCTGGGAGCTCGAGAAGGGAGAGGCGTCCCTCCTTAGCCCTTGCGCACTTGGTTGCCAGGTTGAACAGCTCCAGAGATGTGCACAGATCCTCATGGATTGCCAGTTCCTCCTTCATCTTGACGTCGCGGTCGCCACCAGAGAATGCTAAGATGATGGCCTCCTCGGTCACCTTGGGAATCTTGAGGCAAGTGCTGTTGAAGTGCTGGATGTACTTCTGCACGGTTTCTCCAGGTTGCTGCTTGATGCGGCGCAGGTCACCCATGACTAGGGGACGGTCGCGAGTGCCCTAGAAGTTGGCGATGAAGCATGTGCACATCTCGTCCCTAGAGGAGATCGTGCCGGGAGGAAGGTTCAGGAGCCAGGTGAGGGCACCATCCTTGAGCGCCATGGGAAACCAATTCTCCAAGACCTTCTCGTTTTCGTTGGCCGCTTCGACGCCCAGCTCGTAGAGCTCCAGGATCTCCGCGGGGTTGGCAGTGCTGTCGTAGCGAGGAGGCAGATCCGACTTGAAGTTGCCCGGCCAGGCGACAATGTGTAGCTCGGTGGTGAAGGCGCAGCAGCCTGCGGTGGCCACCGGAGCCCTTTCCAGACGCGGGGCTTGCTCCTGGGGATTCCCGCGCGCCACCGCCAGGGGCATCGCAGGGTCTTCACATGGTGGCGCAGGGATGCGTTCATGGCATGCCGGTGCAGGGAGCCCGCGAGCACCTTCTTGGGGACGAGGGATTTCCTGGCAGCTCCTTTCTTGTCACGCGGGTGCTAGACAGGGTGGATCTCATCCAGGGGCCGCGCGCATTGGAGCCAGGGCGCCTTCTTGGGGAGGAGGTGGCGGAGGCACCTCCTGAGCTGCATCACCCGCGCAGGACAGAGGGCGAGGCAGCGAGAGGGACGGCGCAGGGGAGCCCCCTGTGGCACTGACGAGCTCGGTGATGCGAGCGAGCCACTCCTCATAGAGGTCGTCGACAGGGCGATAGTGCAGGAGCTCGCGTGCCAGGAGCAACGCGGCATGCGTGTCCGTGGGAGCGCGACGGGCGTGAGATGATGAACCAGCTGGAGTCAGTGACGGAGTGGCGGTGCGGCCTTCCTGTCGCACCGAGGGATGCAACGACAATGCCTACTGCTCGTTCCCCGCCGGGCCGGTGGCGAAGTGGGCGGCAGGTGACGGAGAACGACGGGGAGGCCCACCGACGGGAGCCGTCTGAGCAACATGGGCGGCGAAAGCAGCCCAACGCTCGGCGCGAGCTAGGCGAGCATCAGCCATGGATGCGACGAACGATCGAACACGGAACAGCGGAAGAAAGACTCCGGCGCACCCCTACCTGGCGTACCAAATGTCAGATATCGGGTTCCGGCAAAACCCTTAAGGTTCGAACTCTGGGGTGCGCGCGAAGATCTTCCACCTACCGATCCATGTCCCAACGCCTCGCTGAGAATCTAAGCTAAACAATGAACAACACAAGGGACACAAGGTTTATACTGGTTCGGGCCACCGTTGTGGTGTAATACCCTAATACAGTGTGTGGTGTGGTGGATTGCCTCAGGGGCTGATGATGAACAGTACAAAGGAAGAACAACCTCGCAAGGGGTGTTCTTGTGGTGGTGTGCTTGGAGAGGAATTGCTCCGTCTCTGTTGTCTCTAGGTGAGATCCAGATGATATGTCCTCTACTGTGGTGGCTATCTCTATATATAGAGGCCCTGGTCCTCTTCCCAAATATTGAGCGGGAAGGGCGCCAACAACGGCCATTTGTAAGGGGAACATCTAGTACAAGCTATCCTGAATAATGTTGGTCTTCGGCTGCCAAAGGCGCTGGCGATGACGCCGACTTGGGCTCCACGGTGACCTCCGTCCTGCTGCTCTGCTGGTCTTGGTCTCATTGCACCGGAATGGTAACCTTTGCCTGATGCCTCGGTACTCCACGCCTGTGCTTGCCCCCTTTGCACCAAAGAGGAAACAAGGACACTGCACAGGCCGGCGCCCGCCTGGCGCCCGCTTGGTCTCGATCGTCATGGCTTGCGTCAAAAGCACCTCGCGAGGTACCCATGCATTGATCTCTCCGCCTCCTTGCAAGCCGCCTGTTGAGGCCGTTCTAGAGGAAGCCTTGCGTCGTATACCCCACGAGGCTTGGCCCCTCGCGAGGGTCTTGAGCTTGAGTTGATGAAGATAGGTCGTACTGGGCTACCACTTGAGCCACGCCGCAGGCCGCAGGCAGGCAAGTCTAGGGACCCCCATAACCAGAACACCGACAATGCCCTTTCCACCTAAGTCATCTAAAAAGAAAGATGAGGAAGAATTTGAATGCTTTGCTGAAATGATTAGGCCAGTCTTTTTGCGTACTCGCTTGACTGATATATTAAAAATGCCTCTGTATGCAAAGTACATGAAAGACATCATCACCAATAAGAGAAAAATACCGGAAGCTGACATCTCCACTATGCTTTCTAATTATACTTTCAAACATGGAGTACCTGAACAACTTGCAGATCCGGGAATACCAACCATACCCTTCTCCATTAAAAGAAACTATGTGAAAACTACTTTATGTGATTTGGGAGCTGGTGTTAGTGTTATGCATTTATCTTTATATAAAAGACTTGATTTGAATAAACTCACACCCACCGAAATATCTTTGCAAATGGCTGACAAATCAACTACCATACCTATCGGTATTTGTGAGGATGTGCCTGTTGTTGTTGCTAATGTTACTATTTTGACTAATTTTATTATACTTCAGATGCCCGAGGATGACAACATGTCCATTATCCTTGGTAGACCCTTCTTGAATATTGCAGGGGCTGTTATTGATTGCAATAAAAGCAAGATCACTTTTCATGTCAATGGTAATGAGCATACGGTGCACTTTCCGAAGAAACAATTCCAAGTGAATGGTATTAATGTTATTGAAAAATCTCCGACAATCACTATTGGAAGTATTCAACTACCTCTACCTACTATAAAAAATAAATAAAAAATGCTTATTGTTGGGGACATTCATATCCCCGTTGAGGTAACTTAGTGATTCACGAAAGTTCTTCGATTTCATGCTAATCAAAAGCGGTTGTTAATATGACTTGATCAATCTTATTAATGGATCATTTTTGAGAGATATGAAGTTGATGAATTTAGTGAGCACTACCTTCTGTCCCTACCTTTTGTTTTCTGATTTTCTTAGTTAAATAAAATAAAATAAAATGCTTTATCTATTCTCTGTGTTTTCCATGCAATAAAAAATGACCCAAAAATAAAAGTTCTCATAATGCTCTTAAAATTTAATACGATTTTTTTCTGAATATTTAAGATTTTTTGGTGCAAATAATACCAGAGGGAGGTGCACCAGGTGGACACAACCCACCTGGGTGCGCCAGGACCCCCAGGCGCGCACTGGTGGGTTGTGGTCCCCATGTGGGCCCCTCACTTACTTCTTCTTCCCATGTTACCACATTCCTCTAGAAAAAATCACCATTGCTCCCTCTCTCTCTCTCTCTCGTGTTCTTGCTCCCAAAACCGCGGATTTTGATCTCTTTGTTCGAAGATCCATTTCCGAAACTATTTCGGGGAATTGTTGCTTGGTGTGTGGCGCCTCCTTGTGTCCAATTAGTTTTTCCTTTAGTTGTTTATATTTTGAAAAATTAGCTACTATTGGTGGTGCTATAGATGAGCTTGCATGTTGAATTCTTAGAGTTCTAAGTAGTTTGAATGCTTGCTATGGCCTCCATGCATCCCTATCAGCAGTTGCTTACAATCTTATGAAGTTTTCCTGAGAAAAATTTTGTGGACTAAACATTTCAGAATTTTGTTCATAGGAAAAACATGAGTTTCTTTAGGAAGTTAGATTCCAAGAATAACTCCAAGGGAGTTATTGGGGAGTCATCTGACAATGATCTCCACACCCGGAGGCTGGCGGAGTTATGGCTGTGCGAATGGTCGCATAATCCATTCATGGAAGGGGCTGGAATCCTTCAAGAGTTCACATAATTTGCTGCTAATGCCAGTCTCACCGACTTCATCGCAGCTGAAAGAAAACAATATCATCTCCTCACAAATTCCTTTGTGCAAAACTTTCATTTCCATTCTAGGAGTAATCCCCCTGAGGTGTCGTTTAATTTATATGCTGAAACCCACCAGATACCACTTACTGAATTTTGTGTCATATGCATGCTTCCATCTGATGGTGATTTGGGAGAGCCTAGGCCTGCAGAGTTTGAGGGTTTTTACCATACTCTCATGGTGGGGGATGAGAGAGGAGTATCGAGTGTCACCGCTGCTAGCTTGCATTTTCCTGCTGTACATTATTTTGCCCTATTCATTGCAAAATGCTTACTTGCTAGAGAGAGGGTGGGTGTACTTAGTGCCCTAGACTTTGCTGTTTTGTGTCGCGCACTTTATGGCGACAACACTTATAGCTTGGGAGCTATTGTGGCACATTGCCTTCAGCTTAACAGATCCATGGGTAAAATACATGGGGGCATTTACGCTACTCGCTTGGCAACTCACTTTCACATGCAGATACGCCAGCATGACCATCGTTTGCCCAAGGTTTACTTAGATAAAGCAGCTATGGAGGACCACCAGTGTATTGCTGCTAATTACCCTGATATTGATATTCCTTATAAATTAGTTTTTAGTGAGAAAACTCGTGATATTATTCCATTGCATGCACCTACTTTGTTTGATCATGTTGCCAGGGGCAAATAAAGGATTATGCCTCAGGACAGTTACGCTTACCGGAACAACCTGGCTGCAGCATAGGAGGAGCCTCAGTAGTGGTACCCTCAAGTACCCGCTCCCCAACACTTCAACATTGGACCTCACGGCTTCTATGACTTGTGATTACCAAGTTGGGCCAAAACCCTAAGCTTGGGGGAGTACGTATTCCCACCAACATTACATTCATGCTCACACATTTCATTCCAGTTGTCTGTGTTCACACTTTTTCATTGTATCATCCATGTAAAATTTGTTTCTCGCTTTCTTCTTGTGTGCTTGAATAAACTTTCAGAAAATCCAAAATATGTTTGTTAACTCTTTTTTATTTTTCTTCCTAGTTTAAATTTTTGTAGCACTAAAAAAACCCAAAAAGATTTCCTTGTTCTTCTTTTACTTGTTCGGAGCTTTCCCGTGTAATTAGTTTTTCTCCTTTTTGCTTTTCTCTTTTCATTTGCCTGTTTACGAAAAAACCAAAAACTCCAAAAATATTATGGTGTGTTTCTTTGAATTTCTTTTCTTTTTATTGAGTCATACCGAGGAGAAGACCACGATGAAAATGTTGGCTGGCTCTCATTTGCATTATTGATGGATCTGACAAAGATACCATATTACCTTGTCTTCTCCTTTTGAATAAATTGTTTGCAAATTCTAGCTTAGTCCACAACACTCTTGCACTATTATTATTTTCAAATCATACGGTCTTTCAAGTGAAAGGAAATAGTGACAATATTCGATGAACTGGCCGTGGCAGAGAGAAACGGGTATGAACTCGACTTGTTTAGTTTTTGTAAACATGTTTAACCTAATATCCATGATTCAGCCTATTATGATCAAACATGTTTGCAATGACAATTAGAGATTATAGTTTCTCATGCCATGCATAAGTAGCTAGGAGTGGATAATGATTTATCTTGGATATCAACATCGCGTTAAAATGATTGCGATGTAGTATGATGATATGGTATCCTCCTTTGAATGTTCGAGTGGCTTGACTTGGCACATGTTCATGCATGTACTTGAATCAAAACCAACATAGCCTCTATGATATTTATGTTCATGGTGTTCATATCCTACTCATCCTACTATCCAATGTTACTTATGCATCATGCATGTTCATGACTGTTGTTTCTCTCTAGCTAGCCGCTTCTCAACCTATTTGCTAGCCTTCGCCTGTACTAAGTGGAAACTCTGCTTGTACATAAAAAACCCGAAACCCAAGTTATTCCAGATGAGTCCACCATACCTACCTATAAGCGGTATTACCCTGCTGCCTTATGTAAATTTCATGTGCCACCTCTAAAAAACATCAAATAAATATCCTTTTTGTGTGCTTGGATTGTTCATAGAGCGACAGGAGGTATTTGGTATCTTCCATATTAGGCGGGTTATTCTTAGGTTGGGTGTTTATTCACTCACCATTGTACGATAAAAGAGCGATAATAGGGATTACCAGTCCTAAATTGCAAAAAGAATCTATCAGTAATCATACAAAAACTCCTATGGAGCAAAAACCTTTACTGCTTGGGAACTGCTACTAATTTCTTTAGCATGGAATATATTGATAACTGATGGTCACAAAGTAAACAAGAAGGGTGCATGTCTCAAAATTTCATTTGCCTCCGCTTTAAAAAGTTGAGCTCTAGCACCTCTACAAATCACTGCTTCCCTCTGCGAAGGGACTATCTATTTACTTTTATGTTGTGTCATCACCCTCTCAAATAAGCGCCAGAACCTGAGAGCATTCATGTCATGCTGATGCATTGTGTGTAGCTAATGTTGGATGCATCATGACTGGATCTTTTCCACCATGAATTACAATGTTTAGTCGCTGCTTGAACTTTGGGGGTGCTCTGCATTTATGTTTTGCGGTCTCAAAAAGGGCTAGTGAGATACCACTATTTTCATATTGTAGCATGGTTGTTTTGACAACATGTTGCTATTTGAGATTTCTTATTATTGCTCACTAGTTGATTATGTCATTAATATGAGTCAATATAATTTTTAAGAGTTATTGTCGACATGGTTAGTTATAATCTCTGATGAAAACATGGGTGTTGTTTAAGCTTATTTATGGAAACAAGAGCAAAAGAGTTCATAAAAGTTATTCTTTTTCACTTTTAGTTTGTCAACTGAATTGCTTGAGGACCAGCAAAGGTTTAAGATTGGGGGAGTTGATACGCTCCGTCGTATCTACTTTTCCTAACACTTTTCCTCTTGTTTTGGACTCTAATTTGCATGATTTGAATGAAACTAACCTGGACTGACATTGTTTTTAGCAGAACTACCATGGTGTTGTTTTTGTGCAGAAATAAAAGTTCTCGGAATGGAACGAAACTTTGCGAGGATTTTTTATACAATAAAAGAGAATATCTAGAGCCAAGAACAACTGGAGGGGGGGAACCTGGGTGGGCACAATGCACCAGTGCGTGCCACCCCCTCCAGGCGCGCCCAGGTGGGTAGTCCCCACCTAGTGGCCCCGCAGACCCTGAAACCAATGCTATAAAATCCTATTTTTCCATAAAAAATCAGGGAGAAATAATTATCACATTTCTCGAGACAAAGCCACCACCATCTCCTGTTCTTCATCAGGAGGCCAGATCTGGAGTCCGTTTGGAGCTCAGAAGAGTGAGATCTTCGATCTTTGATCTTTGTCATCACCAACACTTCTCCATCACCAATTCCATAATGCTCCCCACCGGGAGTGAGTAATTCCTTCGTAGGCTCGCTGATCGATCAGGAGTTGGATGAGATTCATCATGTAATCGAGTTAGTTTTGTTAGGGCATGATCCCTAGTATCCATTATGTTCTGAGATTGATGTTGCAATGCCTTTTCCATGCTTAATGCTTGTTATTTTGGGCCCGGGTGCCATGATTTCGGATTTGAAGGTTTATGTTATCACCATTATATCCATGTTCTAGATCCGATCTTGCAATTTATAGTCACGTACTACGTGTTATGATCCGGCAACCCCAGAGTAACAATAGCCGGGACCACTCCCGGTGATGACCGTAGTTTGAGGAGTTCATGTATTCACTGTGTGTTAATGCTTTGTTCCAATTCTCTATTAAAAGGAGGCCTTAATATCCCTTAGTTTCCAATAGGAGCCCACTGCCACGGGAGGGTAGGACAAAAGATGCCATGCAAGTTCTTTTCATAAGCATGTATGACTATTTACGAAATACATGCCTACATTATATTTATGAACTGGAGCTAGTGTCCTATCGCCCTAGGTTATGAATATCTCATGAGGAATATCATCCAATGAATCATTGATCCAATTCCTATGAACTTACCTTATATTGTTCTTGCTAAGTTACTACTTCAGCTGCTGCTATCATTACTGCTACAAAACCATTGCTATCACTGTTACCTTTACTATTCCTATTGCCGCTATTACCAAAACTATCATATTACTATGCTACTAATCACATTGATGTAGATAATTAATCTCCAGTTGTGGTTGAATTGACAACTCAACTGCTAATACTTGCGAATATTCTTTGGCTCCCCTTGTGTCGAATCTTTAAATTTGAGTAAAATACTCTACCCTCGAAAGTTGTTGTGATCCCATATACTTGTGGGTTATCAAGGGGACATCCAAGGGAGCGCCCAAGTAGGAGGAATCGTACTTGGGGCCCTAATCCTAATCGCCGCCCCTTACCATAATTCCCGAAGGGGGGAGGAAGGAGGAGGGGGGAGAAGGAAGGGGGGTGCCGAATCCCTCCCCTTCCTTTCTCTCTTCTCCTCTTTCCTCCCCCCCCCTCTATTTCGGCCTACATGGGGTACACCTGCCCCTTAGGGGCTAGTCTTTCAAACTCTTGGCCCATAAGGCCCATGTAGTTGTCGGGTGATGCCCTGAATCCCTACTAGTGACCCGATACGTACCTGGTACCCCCGAAACACTTCCGGTGTCCGAATACTATCGTCCTATATATCAATATTTACCTCTCGACCATTTCGAGACTCACCGTAATGTTCGTGATCTTATCTGGGACTCCTAAAAACATTCGGTTAACAAATCACATAACTCATATAATACAAATCGTAATTGAACGTTAAGCGTGTGGACCCTATGGGTTCGAGAACTATGTAGAAATGACCGAGACACATGTTCGGTCAATAACCAATAGCGGAACCTGGATGCTCATATTGGCTCCCAGATATTCTACGAATATCTTTATCGATCGAACCGTAATGACAACATTGTCATCGGTATGTTACTTGCCCGAGATTCGATCGTTGGTATCTTCATACCTAGTTCAATCTCATTAACGACAAGTCTCTTTACTCATTATGTAATGCATCATCCCACAACTAACTCATTAGACACATTGTCCGCAAGGCTTTTTATGATGTGCATTATCAAGAGGGCCTAGAGATACTTCTCTGATACTCGGAGTGACAAATCCTAATCTCGATCTATGCCAACCCAATAAACACCTTCGGAGATACCTTTAGAGAATCTTTGTAATCACCCAGTTACGTTGTGACGTTTGATAACACATAAGGCATTCCTTTGGTATCCGGGATTTGCATAATCTCATGGTCAGAGGTAAATGTATTTGACATGAAGAAAGCAGTAGCAAGAACGATTATAATGCTAAGCTAATGGATCGGTCTTGTCCATCACATCATTCTCCTAATGATGTGATCTCGTTCATCAAATGACAACACATGTATATGGCTAGGAAACTTAACCATCTTTGATTAACGAGCTAGTCAAGTAGAGGCATACTAGGGACACTGTGTTTTATCTATGTATCCACACATGTATCATGTTTCCGGTTAATACAATTCTAGCATGAATAATTTTAACATGAATGAGGAAATATAAAATAACAACTTTATTATTGCCTCTAGGGAATATTTCCTTCAATTTCACCCTTCAGAGTTGTGTGGATTTCATATCCCCTTTGGTAATTTCACCAGTGAGATGCATGTAAGAAGGGTGTGGTGTGGTGGTTGCTGCTGGATCTGATGTATTTACATCCATTACTGTTATTGATTTCGTAGTCTAGATTTTGTCTGTCACATGTTAGTTAGTTTATGAGTACTATTTTTTGTTGTGCTTGGCTATATGTGCTACTGTTCATCTTTCATAATTGTTGATGGGTTTTAGTTATTTTATATTAGGGTTTGATTTAGTTTCTTTTTGAACACAGGACGAGTCGACAATGTAGGGAGACCACGAGGCGGATAGGACTCGAAGCAAGTAGGTGATGGTGGTAAAACAGCTCATGAGAGATGGTTAGGCAATTCTGACAAATGCAAAAGGATACATGCCACACGGACGGACCCACACGACTTGGGGATAGTGCAGCCCGAGGGGCGCCGCCAAACTGAATGAACTAAAAGATGTCAGTTGGCACCGTTGCTGAAGAGATGTTGGGGGTAGCAGAAGATGCACGCTGCAGAAGTCGTTCCACAAGAGGTGCCTTGGCCCTGAGCCTCGGGAGGCTCCGGGGGCCTGGTAGGCTCCTGAGGATCCGTCTTGTAACGCCCCGGATTCGATGTGCCAGGTGTCTTCCAACTATTCGCCTTTGTTTCCATGTCATTTGCTTGCGTGTTGCATTTTGCCATGTCATCATCTGCATTTCATCTGCATGTTTTTCAAAACATGCATCCGTTTGGGTTCCCCCGGTTCTCTCTGTTGTCCTTTCAGAGTCCAGACCACCCTCGCGTCGTGCCCGTCGCCCCTCTCAGACCTTGTTTCGTGAGCAGGATAAAAACGTTCTTGGAATGGACCTAGGTTTGCCAAGTGGCCTTGGTATAGCACCGGTAGACCGCCCGTCAAATTTCGTTCCATTTGGAGGTCGTTTGATGCCCCAACGGTTAACCACGTAGCTCGAAACCCCTCTCACTTTGCAGCCAAGCACCTCTTCACCACAGCCCATGAGCCCATCCAAACCCCCTCCATGATCTCGGTCGTTCGATCACGATAGCGTGGGCGAAAACCGCTCCTCATTTGGACTCTCCTAGCTCCCTCTACCTATAAATATGTACTTCTCTCCCAAAATCCCGCAGTCCAAACCCTAGCATTTTCCCCTCTCCGCCGCTGGACGAAATCTCCCTCGCTGGACACGTCCGCCCCGCCGCCGCTAGCCACCTCACCCAGACGAATCAGGGCGCGCCACGTCACCCCACCGCCGCCCGCGGCCTACCACAGCGCACCACGTGGCCCGCGCACACTTCCCCACGCCGCCGCGAGCTGGCCCGCCGGGGCCCAGGCGGGGCCCCCGGCGGCCCGAGCCGCCCCGCGCCCGGCGCGCCTCCGCCCGCTCCCCGCGCGCCTGCGCTCGCCGCCGCGTCGACCGCCGCCCCGACGCCGGTCGTCGCCCGCCGCGCCGCCCGGCCTCTCCCTCGCTTCCACCGACCGGATCCGGAGAGGAGCGCATCGGATCCGGCCCCTTCGTCCAGTCCGGCCGCCTCCCTCCTCTCCGGTGAGGACTCCGGCGAGTTCGTGCCCCTGCCTTGGGAACCATGCCAAGAAGCCTAGATCTGGACCGAAGGTTGACCCCGAATTTGTTTGTCTTTTTCTGCAGTACTTTTTTGCCATGTTCATCGCATCATAACTCCGTGCATACTACTCTGTTTTGCGTGCGTGATATGTCAAAATGTTCATCATGAGATTCTCTTCATTTTGTTCCATTGTGCCATGTCTGGTTGAGTTAATCTTGATGCCCAAATCATCGTTGCAAGAGTGCTATATGATGTTAACTGCTGTCTGGTAACAGAACTTGCTGTTTTTTCTTTTTCATTGCATTTTGTGTGTGCATATTTTGAGCTTGATGTCTACATGAGTTTTGAGCTACATCATGCCATATTTACAGTGTTGCTATCCATGTATTTTTTACAGTCTTGTAGTGAGTGCATCGAGCTCGTGAATTAGGGTACTTGCTGTTACTGTTTTGCTAGTCTGAATCTGCTATATCATGATGCTATGTAAACCTGCTTCTACAAGTCTTTCTATGCTTAATCTGGAGATGTTCACTTAGTATGTTTTGTTATACATGTCATTATCTATCCATTCATTCCCCTGGTTGCATTTATAGCCTACTGTATCTTGTTTTAATCTTGCCCTCAATTTGCTAAATAATGTTGCTGTCAGCTTGTTAACATTAACATCAGTTTTGCCATGAGCTTTGCTAGTGATCCATGCACCCTATGAACTTGATCTTGACATTGTTAGCTTCATAAATGTATATTATTACTATTGGTCACTTTGTCATGCCATTTATTGCTCTATGGTGACTGGTACAAGCTCACCAACATGCCTACTTATCATTGTTCCTGCCATGTCCGAATCTATCATATCATTTGCCATGTTTGCATGGATGCTACCATCTTTTATGTTGATCTTTGGAATTAGTTCAGTAAGGGAGTTTTATTCTTTGTCTTTAGTATTAGCATGCCATGCCTTTGTTTTCCATGTTAAATTCTTGTAGCATGTTGTTTGATAGCTATAAACATTGCAACCTGATGTTATTTCTGCTAAGCCTGAATCTGTTATTATTTGTAATCTTGCCATGTCCTTTTGAGCATGTTGTATTGTTTTCTGGAGATAGCTCAATGTTCATGTTTTGTCATGCTTTACCGATACTTCATGACCATGCCTTTTTTATTATGTTGAGGTGATGTAGCACATTGTTTTGATGCTTGCTAGATGCCTAGTTGCTATTTTGAGCAGATTGTTGTAACTTGTATAGTGTATGTGTTGAACCGTTGCTCCGTTTTGAGTGTGCTATATATGAAACTTGCTTGTTTTTGCATGAAGTTTCTTATTATCATGTTGCATACATGTTTTGGGAGTGTTTGCTTGATGTTTGTATGCATTTTGCATTAATGCATGCTTGACTTGTTTTGCTCATATCTTCTAGGTCGTAGCTCCGAACTAAATGAACTTTATATGTAACTTCACTAGAATTTTGTGTAGATCATCTTGGTGCATCTTAACTTGCTGTTTGACAACTTAAACTTAATGTTTTTTCAGATAAGGACCAACTTCTAAATTTCCATATGAGGACTTACCGGATTTGTTATATGTTGTTTCCGGCCTCATTTAAACTTGCGTAGATATGTTGTTCTTTTTTGCATCATCTCTTGCCATGACTAGCCTCATCTAGCTTTGTCATGCATCATACTTGGTTGAGCATCATGTCATGCTTATGTGTTGTGTGCTTCTTCTCATTAGTTTCTATTTCGTTGGGATCGTGAGTATTCGTTCGTCTACGCTTGGTTCGTCTTCGTGGCTTCATCTTCTTCATGGACTCGTTCTTCTTCCTAGCGGGATTTCAGGCAAGTTGACCGTCACCCTGGATCTCACTACTATCATTGCTATGCTAGTTGCTTCGTTTTATCGCTATGTTGCGCTTCCTATCACTTGTTCTTCAAGCCTTCCCAAATTCCCATGTCAGCCTCTAACCTTTTCACCCTTCCCAGCAAACCATTGTTTGGCTATGTTACCGCTTTGCTCGGCCCGTCTTAGTGTTGTTAGTTGCAGATGAAGTTGAAGATTGCTCCATGATGGATAGGATGATGTTGGGATATCACAATATCTCTTATTTAATTAATGCATCTATATACTTGGTAAAGGGTGGAAGACTCGGCCTTATGCCTGGTGTTTTGTTCCACTCTTGTTGCCCTAGTTTCCGTCATACCGGTGTTACGTTCCTTTATTTTGCGTTCCTCACGCGGTTGGGTGATTTATGGGACCACCTTGACAGTTCGCTTTGAATAAAACTCCTCCAGCAAGGTCCAACCTTGGTTTTTCCATTTGCCTCACCACCACCTATACTTTTACCTTGGGAGTCGCCCTCCCGAGGGTCATCTTTATTTTAGCCCCCCCGGGCCAGTGCTTCTCTAAGTGCTGGTCCGATCCGAGCAACCTGCGGGGCCACCTCGGGAAACTTGAGGGCTGGTTTTACTCGTAGCTTGACTTATCCAGTGTTGCCCTGAGAACGAGATATGTGCAGCTCCTATTGGGATTGCCGGCACATCGGGCGGCTTTGCTGGTCTTGTTTTACCATTGTCGAAATGTCTTGTCAACCAGGACACCGAGACTGATCGGGTCTTCCTAGGAGAAGGAATATCCTTCGTTGACCGTGAGAGCTTGTGATGGGCTAAGTTGGGACAGCCCTGCAGGGTATTATTTTTCGAAAGTCATGTCTGCGGTTATGTGGCAGACGGGAATTTGTTAACGTCCGGTTGTAGAGAACAGGACACTTGACTTAATTAAAATGCATCAACCGTGTGTGTAGCCGTGATGGTCTCTTTTCGGCAGAGTCCGGGAAGTGAACATGGTTCTGGGTTATGTTTAAACGTAAGTAGTTTCAGGATCACTTCTTGCTCATTGCTAGCTTCACGACCATTCAGTTGTTTCTCTTCCCGCTCTCATTTTCGTATGTTAGCCACCATATTATGCTTAGTCGCTGCTGCAACCTCACCACTTTACCCCTTCCTTTCCCTTTAAGCTTTGGTAGTCTTGATACCCATGGTAATGGGATTGCTGAGTCCTCGTGGCTCACAGATTACTACAACAACAGTTGCAGGTACAGGTTTTGCGATGATCATGATGCGAGAGCGATGTTTGCTAGTTTTGGAGTTCTTATTCTGCTTCTTCTTTGATCAGGGGATAGGTTCTAGGTCGGCAGCCTGGGCTAGAAGGGTGGATATCGTTTGAGCTTCTGTTTGTGTTTCATCCGTAGTCGTATGTTGCTCTTATGTATGATGATGTTGTATTCTTGCGGCATTTGTATGCCTCTCGTATGTATCCCCATCTATTTTGTAATGTTGATGTAATGATATCCACCTTGCAAAAGCGTTTCAATATGCGGGTCTATCCTTGGTGGGACCTTCGAGTTCCTCTCGGATAGGGTCGCATATTGGGCGTGACAAGTTGGTATCAGAGCCTCGACCGACCATTGGAGCCCCCTTGATTGATCGTGTAGTTTGGCTGTTGTTGAGTCTAGAAGAAAACTATTTTTGGAGTCTAGTTATGTCGGAGAGTAGGAATTCTTTTTACTCCTCAGCCCCTTCGTCGCTCTGGTGAGGAATCTTGACGTAGGTGTTTTGAATTACTCCTCTTCCCTTTCAAACTTACTTTAGGATCAGACAATTGGTTTTTCGATCGTTGTTCCTCAGCTCTTTTTATCCGGTGCATTTCTCGTCAAGTTGACTTGAGCCTCTTCATCTTTGAGTTCAATCCTCAGTTGTTTTCTTTTTCCCACCCGCCCACCACTTTTCATCTCGGAGTCGGAGTCCGTAATTGAGTATCCATCCTACTCGTGCGAAGTCTTTGCTTTCTTTCCTCAATGATTTCAACTGGTGTTTTCTCTTCAAGATATTCGACGGTTCCCCCTTCCAAGTTGCCTTTGTTCTCCCGCCCTCCCACCCTCTTCTTCCCAGAGCCTGAGTCTGTTTCGAGCATCAATTTCATTTGTACGGAGCCTCTTCAGTCTTTCCTCAGTTGTCTCAACCGGTGAATTCTCGTTTTCCTTCCGGAGGTTTCAATTCAAGTATTCGGTGTTGATCATATTCTTTCCCTCAGCTCAAATATTTCCCTCTAATAGTTCGTCTCTCGCCATTTAATCCTTCCGGAGTGATGAAGACATATCAGGAGATTCGTCTCTATTCCAATTAAGTCGAGGTTGTCACCTCATTCAAATATTTCAATTGTTCCGGTGCATCATCTATCTGTTCAACAATCCTTTCCAACGGTGTTTTCTTTTAGTGGGCCCTAACCCACAGGTCTTTTCCCAGGATCTTACCTGACTGTTCTAATTCTCTCGGAGTTATTCTCAAATTCTTTTCAAGTGTGACATAAGAATGGATCCCATTACTGACATGCCTTCTCCAAGATCGCTTTCAATTTTTTTTAATTATTGCATCAACCTCTTCGCTTTTCGTTCCCCGGAGTGCCTTAACAATTTTGGTGGTGTTTCCCGTCGTCATTTCAAGATCGAAGAAGAGTTCCTCTAAAATTTTGCCCGTTCTCTCAAAGACTTGTGGTTCTAGTTTCATGCTACCATCTCGAATTATTCCATTTGTCGGATATTCCTTTTCTTACCCATCTGGAGTATGTCAGGAGTTGTTTTTCCATTTCTTTCATCAGAGGCCATCATTCCAGTTATCGTTATCTATTTATCCTGGTGCGTCATTCAAGTGTTAATCAGCTCATTTTGGCTCACGTATATGATAGTGCCGCTAGCATCCATATGACAAAGAACCCGGGCTGACATGGCTAGTCGTGAACCCAAAGTGGCACTAACTTACAGGGACAGGCATACATGACCCAACAACGAACGTGTCGGTCATCAGCGAGTGAATCCGGGCTGTAGCAACTGGGCTAGCAGGACTCCGGTAGACACCGCGTGACATTTCCCCGAAGGGACAGACACAAGAACGAAGAAGGACACATGCCGGCCAGCCTAGGTGTTCCAGAGCAGTAGGAAGCTACCAGGGCTTAGTGGAAGCACTAGGAGACATTTCCCGGTAAGAGAGGCTACCAAGGATAAACAACTAGATAGTCAGATCCCACACATATCAAGCATTTCAATCATACATGCAATATGCTCGATATGTGCAAATACAACATGGCATCAGAACATAACTCTATGACTCAAAGTATTTATTCAATAGGCTCCGAGGAGCGAGATAATACAAACATGAGTCTCATGACCCAACATTCAGAGCATACAAGTCAAAGCACAAGCGGAAGCTTAACATGTATGAGTACAGACATCTAAAAATGAAAAAGGCTGAGAAGCCTAACTATCTACCAGCTCCTGCCGAGGGCACAAGATCATAGCTAAGGTAACAAGCTAAACGTCGAAGTCCACGTGGAACTACTAGCGAGACTGAAGTCTCTCTGCAAAAACATAAATTAAGCAACATCAGTACAAATGTACCCAGCAAGACTTACATCAGAACTAACTACATATGCATCAGTATCAACAAAGGGGTGGTGGGGTTTAATAGCAGCAAGTCAGCTTTGACTCGGTGGCTATCCTGAACTACGACTACAAGTAACTCTTTTGAGGTGGCGCACACGAGTCCACATATTCACCATATCAATACACCACTATGGATCCGCTCCCGTCTCCCTACGAGAACGCCATCCATAGCACTCATGCTTATCTTGCGTATTTTAGAGTATCCACTTTCACTTGTCTATGAACTGTACAGGCAACCCAGAAGTCCTTTACCGCGGACACGGCTATTCGAATAGATCATATTAACCCTGTAGGGGTGTACTTCTTCACACATGCTCTCACCACTTACCGCCGTTTACACGACATGTACTCGGCAACCTTCAAGCGGGAGCCCAGCGAGGGTGTCGGCCACAACCTGACTAACCACACAAGTCTCTCGTCCAGGTTTATTGCCTATTCGGGTTCCATCCGCAAACGATGTGTGCAGGGTTCCATCCGGCCGGGGTGTCGCTCACGGCCCCAAACGATGTGTGCAGGGTTCCCAAGCCCACCTCGACGGGTGGATCTACGCTTGGTACACCTTGCCACGGTGCCTAGTCTGTCCCAAGCCCACCTGTACCGGGTGCCACTTGGTAGACTACTAACACTACCTACAAACACCAGAAACTAGTTGCAACTCCTGGACAGTAATAAGTCGAGAGAGCTTGGAGTGCCCGAAGCCCAATGTGTGGTAGTAACTGTTCATGGATCACAAACACAGAACTTAGTTCCTGAGGACGGTTTCAATGAGACAACCCACCATGTACTCCTACATGGCCTCTCACCGCTACCTTTACCAAATAGTGTTCACACACTTAGATCACACACAATAGGACATGTTCACACACCTCGGATTCATCCCCGATGAATCAGACCTGACTCAACTCTAAGCAGTAGCAGGCATGACAAACAAGCATGAATGAGTAGGCACAACAGGGCTCAAACAACTCCTACTCATGCTAGTGGGTTTCATCTATTTACTGTGGCAATGACAGGTCATGCAGAGGATAAGGGGTTCAACTACCGCAACATGTAACAGTTGAATTGGTGTTGTCCTAATGCAGTAAAAGAGAGCAGGAGCGAGAGAGTGGGATTGTATCGGAATGAACAAGGGGGTTTTGCTTGCCTGGCACTTCCGAAGATAGTATAGTCCTTCATCGGTGCCATCGAACTCATCGTCGGAACGTCGTCTATCGAGCGGGGACAAACACCGGCAAACAAGGAAGAACACAATCAGTGCAATGCACAATATGATGCATGATATGGCAATATGCTGTGATTTGGGCTAATGCAACTAGCAACTAGATTAAATGAAGTTGGTTTGAATCAAAGATTCAAATTCAAACTCCATATGTGATTTCTTTAATGCCATTCATATGATTTGTGATAAACAGAAGCTATAAGTTGTTCTAACATGCATGAAAATGGTACAGATGGATAGATTGGATTTTTCTGATCATCTTTCATATATCAATTATTTCATTTGGAGTTACGGTTGATTTTCTATGAATTTTAGAAGTTTTGGCTATTTCTAGAATTTCCTGAATTAAAATTAATCCGGAAAATGAGTTATGGCGTCAGCACTACGTCAGCATGATGTAAGCGAGTCAACAGAGCACAGTCCAAGTCAAACTGACCAGTGGGGTCCACTAGTCGGTGACCTAGTGCTGGCCAGTGTCGCTGACAGGTGGGGTCAGGTCAACAGCCACGTCAGCAAGTCAGTACTGACGTGTGGGGGCGGTCAACGGGTGACGTGGCCAGGTCAAACTGGCCTGTGGGGGCCGTGGGGTTAGTTTTGTCTAAATAGGAGCTAAGCAGGATTAATTAAGGAGTGGGGCCCATCTGTCAGTGAGCTATGGGGTTAGTTAGTGGCGTCATTAGCCACTAATGGCAGTGCCACGTCAGCTCGCCGGAGTGTCACCGGCGACGACCAAAAACGCGGCGGGGACGCACTAGGGTGGCTCGGGTTTCGCCTACAGGCCGCGGTTTGAGCCACGGTTGGTCTCTATGGCTAGCTGGAGCTCGCGCGAATCTAATGGAGCAAGCAGTGTGTGCGGGGGTGGCCGGAGATAAAGCCGGCGAGCAGCGCGTCGGCGGCTGGAGCTCGGGGGTGCACGAGAACGCGTCTGCAGCGTGCAAACACATGAACTAAAGCGCTCAAGAGCCTCTATGCGATGTGACAAGCACAAAGAACGCACACACGGGGCCGTTTGGTCACCGGGGCCACGCCGGCGACGCGCTCGTCTGGCGGAGTGTCTCGGCTGCGGTGGAGGGGCGGCTAGAGCTCGAAATCGAGGATGGAGTTAGGGGGAAAACGAAGCAGGGGCTCACATGGAGTCGGTAGGGCGGCTCAGCAAGCTCGGGGAGGTCCGGACGGCGGCGGAATCACGGCGGCGATCATCGGGACCCGATGATGAAGATGGCATCGATGGCGGCACTCCGAGGGCCTTCTAGTCGCGTGGATCAGCGGGGACGGCGTAGCGGATGACGGCGGAGCTCGTGGGCCGGTCGGGGGAGCGAGGGGGTGCAGTGGACATGGCAGCAGTGAACAGCGGCGAGGGGCGCTCGGGGAATGGACTAGAGGGCAAGGGAGAGAGCAGAGAATGAGGGAGAGGAGCGAGGGGTCGCGGGGCGTCCTCGTGGCGTCGCTAGAACGGCCGGAAGCCCCTCGGTGGCAAGCAGGAGGTGACCAGGGGTAGCGCGCGGGCGACAGGCAGCAGCCTACCTGCTCTGGCAAGAGGAGGAAGACGACTGGGAACCCCTGGTAGGCTGGGCTGGCTTTGCCCAGCTGGGCTGCTACAGTGGTGGGCTGGCTGGGCTGCCAGGTAAGTTCCAGGTGAGCCTCTGTTCTTTTCCTATTTTTATTTCTCTTTTCTATTTCTTCTGCAACTTGATGTCTTTATTAAAAATACTTAGGCAAACTCAAAAATCACCAAACTACTCATGGCCACTGTCTGTAATATATCCAACATGGAACATTTCAGTTTAGGATTATTTGGACATTTTAAATATTTTATAGTATTTAAATGCCCAAATTCAAATAGAGTATGATTTAATTCAGAGCCCAAATATGTCATGAAAAAATGTGCATCACCTCTGGCTACTGTTTACAGTATTTTCCAAAAATGATGAACATTTTTAAGGCCACTTGGACTTACTGAAAATATTTTAGGTGAACCTAGTGAATTCCTTTAATGCTAGGGTTTAGGCAATCCCCATTTCAACTTCTGAGAAATTTAAACATGATGCACACATGAAGGGCTAGCCTAGTGCAAAGCCAGAAGCTAGGGATGTGACAACTCACCCCTACTAAACAAGAATCTCATCCCGAGATTCAAGCGTAGGGTTAGATGAAGGGGATCGCAAACTAACATAATCTTCATGATCCAGGTGGCACTTCAAAGAACGTTGACTCGATCACCATCATTGTCTCGATGTCTTGCCCCGAGAACTCCAACTAACATGACAATGAGAGGGAAAAGAAAACTCTTGAGGGTTCAATCTTACCGAAGGTCGAACAACTCATGATCAACTCACGGAGTGCAACATTGAAACATCTCTCGAGCTGAGACACAAAGCATTCGTCCAGAGGGATGGAGTGAAACACATGACAAAGGTTCACTAGGTAGGAAATAATTCCACACCTAAGAAGGTGGTGAATGGTTGTCAACGTAGCGAGGAGTTGAGTTGCCAGGATACCATAACGATGCACCTTAGGGAAGGTGACTCGTAGAAATATCCCCTTAAGTGGCAAAAAGAATTACCTTTGATTCAGAGATCATTGAAACTCTTTATACCAGCTTAAGGCAAATCACAATCGATCATTTGGTGGAGTTCGGTAGAATAACATACTCGGACTAGAATGGATGATGTGGATTACCTTGTTGAAAACAACACAAGGGATGTTTTTAGTAACTGGGGAGAAGCTCAACGGTAGAGAGTGAGTCCACTGTTTGAAAAGTTATAGCAGAACTGAGGAAACTGAGAGGAATCCCAGTTAGTGCCGATGATAACACCTAGCGCTTGTGCGTGCTCTCAAGAACTTGAGCATTTCCATAATCATCAAGATTTACCAACATCCGTGTCAAGGGTGCTGACAACACAACATACTACCATGATGAATAGCGATGGATGATGCAGATGCAAGGAAGACAACACCTTCTCGGATTTCACCTTAGCGAGGCCAAGGGGACGAAATCTGGATGATCGACCGAGGGACATTTAGCACTCCGCTTCTAATGTTCTCCTTGGTGTACTAGCGTATCCCATTCATAGCTATGGTTTGATATCTAGAACATCAAGTAAAGGTCGGACTTCGGGAGCACAAAAATCCATAAGGGACAACTAGGGAGTAAATCCTACGGGTTCCGTATGGGGGAGGTGGCCAATTTTCTCAATCAAGATGCTACAATAATAGGTCTTCCGGCTGGTGTGTTGGCCACGACATCCACTTTACCGGGTTACACAGAGACCAATATTATAGCTCTCGGGAAACGTTCCAACCATCATATCTGCCTGAGATTCATATCTGGTTGGTGTCAGGATATTCCAGACTCGTTAAGTCTAGAAAGAGAAGTGAATGTTTGCAACACAAATCGACGAGATGACGTTGCGAGATTGTCGGGAAATGAGCTACAATAGCAAGCTCCAAAACATGAGCTGGTTGTGCTACACACATGTGAACATGTTGTCCCAGACAAGCATGACCACATAGTAGTCTTATAGTAAAACACTACCGAGTTCAGGTTGGGAACTACCATCGAGGACATCGAAGTCCTTGTGCACTTATCGATGAACTTCTTATCCTTGAACAAATCAATCGGTGGCTTGGTGTGCTAGGGACACATATAGAATGAAGGTTGCAAGTCTCCAAACCATAGAGTACTTCGCACATATGCATGACTGATTTGGGGTGACTCCAGAGGAAGCAACATTGACTTTCTCGAATCCACGGCGGCAACTTGCTCAAATGCACATGAATTAGAGGAAGTCACTTCTTTCATCCAAGCATATGCTTCATGAATGGATCATGAAGATAATGCTTACAAAAGTTTCCAACACTAGCTGGATGTTCAACACGAATCATGGAGAAGGTAGGAATGTTGTCGATGGGCTCAATAACAATCCATCCAGGCTTCCATATAATGGAGTATGCTCGAGGAAAATCCACGAGTAAGACAACATTATGAACATCGTTGGTTCTGATTTGATTTGAGGATAGCCTACACTCAAATCAAAGATGGGGTAAGACAATAGGCCCAACAACTGATCACAAGGACCAATTGATGAAGATATCATCTTTCTTCCACACACACACACACACAGAAAGATATCCCTTAACATGAACTAAATCAGACAAGCTTTTATCTTCCAACTCTCCAAGTTGTTGTTTAGCTTGACCAACTAGCTCAGGGGTATCCCACACAGATTCTTGGAGAAGGGGTGGTTTACAATAAACCATCTTGATCATGAACTCAACATAGCGGTCAGGTGACAACCTGGTAATACTTCCGAGAAGATATTCGGAAAATCACAAACTACCGATATGTTACTAAGCTCGGAGAACAATCTTGCTTTTTAGGGCAAGACGATATGACCAAAGAGCGAGGGATTTGGAATAATCCTAACTCATCGATTGAGGAGTGCACCAGGAAAATGGACTAGGTAGCACGATCAACCTTAGGGTGATGATTCAATAACCAACACACTAAGAATGAAAATATTGTCCTTTAACTACCAAGCAACAGGTTTGCTAGGAGTATAGATTTCACACATCACGATTCACTTGTCGGTGTTCCGGTTACCATAACACGGAACCGAGGAATGAATAATGATGGCAAGAAGTATCACTGTATCAAGAGTAGGATGGTGTGCAATTCCCCTGATAATCTTAATATAAAGATGGTAAAAATCCAAGGTGGAAGAGAACAAAAACTGGATTTGTATTTTGATCTGCGGAGCACAACTGCTTTGACCCAATCCTGGATATAGATGAGGTACTGGAGTTTGTTTCTCCTAGTCATTCTGGAATAGAATGGCTTGACGGTCCACAAGAGTGATAGGCATCGATGAACAAATGCTCGCATACTCTTGACTATTAATTGATAGATGATGGTCGGACTACAACTGAAGAAGGACAACTCAAAGGAACATATAACTTTCTGAGTTGTGGGTGCATAGATTAGTATGTTGAACAAGTTCAACATATTTCTTCCAGATAACCTATACAAAAAAGGTAGAACTGATAGAGACACATCATAGAATCGAGACCTCGCCAAGAGCACTCTGGTTGCGATCTTTTGGTTTAGTGGGGAACTTCTGCCATAAGCAATTCATGGTATTTGGGAGAAGGAAATACCACGGACCTCGAGGACTATCGCAAAGGTTACTAACAACCTAAGGAACTAGCAAATACTACCAACAGGAAGTAAGTAGGGTGAATCTTGGGTTCAAGGACCCAGGAATAGAATACCTACAATCTAAATGGCATCACGGGATGGTTTCGAGAATGGTGGCCAGAATCATCACACTGGGACCAAAAGCATGGCTAAATTACTAGGTGATACTCTAGACACCTAGGGTCATAATAATAGCTCCAACATAAATGTCGAGGCAATAGAGTACGTCAACTCATCAATTAGTGTGATTAACCTGGCGTAGAAGAACATCGAAACCAAAGGGAAAGGATTTTGCAAGTGCATCAGATTGTTTAGAAACCTGGGATGACTCGGACAGCATAATGGCTATAAATGCTCAAAAGGATTTAAGACATCCTGCAAAATGGCGGCATAACCACTCGAACATCATAATATCAAGGTTTCGAGATCAGCTATCAACACGCGGAGGTAGTAGGAACTGAACTGAGGTGTGAAACCATCAATCCTATAAGTCTACAAATTAGTAACACGTGATCCCGATAGAGGGAAGAGAAAGCCTAGTTCTTAACCCCATAGGAAAGATAGTATGACTCGGATTAGAAGGGCATAAGGTAAAGGAGTAAAAAGAGCCTTACGTTCCATCCCACAATCAAATCCCCTACATATAACTAAAGAATTTCTAGACTCAACTTCGACCAGTTTGGCTTGGTAATCCTACAGGCAGTCAGGCTCTGATACCAAAGCTGTCAGGACCCCGATCCTAAGTCACACCGATCTAGCATGTAACACATCATATCACTTTGCGACCTCACGCACGGTATTCCCACAGGTGCCACCTTACCTAGCCCGGGACCGTTTGCGCCTTTTGGCTCATGTATATGATAGTGCCGCTAGCATCCATATGACAAAGAACCCGAGCTGACATGGCTAGTCAAGAACCCAAAGTGGCACTAACTTACAGGGACAGGCATACATGACCCAACAACGAATGTGTCGGTCATCAGCGAGTGAATCCTGGCTGTAGCAACTGGGCTAGCAGGACCCCGGTAGACACCGCGTGACATTTCCCCGAAGGGACAGATAGAGGAACGAAGAAGGACACATGCCGGCCAGCCTAGGTGTTCCGGAGCAGTAGCAAGCTACCAAGGCTCAGTGGAAGCACTAGGAGACATTTCCCGGTAAGAGAGGCTACCAAGGATAAACAACTAGATAGTCAGATCCCACACATATCAAGCATTTCAAATCATACACGCAATATGCTCGATATGTGCAAATACAACATGGCATCAGAACATAACTCTATGACTCAAAGTATTTATTCAATAGGCTCCGAGGAGCGAGATAATACAAACATGAGTCTCGTGACCCAACATTCAGAGCATACAAGTCAAAGCACAAGCGGAAGCTTAACATGTCTGAGTACAGACAACTACAAATGAAAAAGGCTGAGAAGCATGACTATCTACCAGATCCTGCCGAGGGCACAAGATCGTAGCTGAGGTAACAAGCTAAACGTCGAAGTCCACGTGGAACTACTAGCGAGACTGAAGTCTCTCTTCAAAAACATAAATTTAGCAATGTGAGTACAAATGTACCCAGCAAGACATACATCAGAACTAACTACATATGCATCAGTATCAACAAAGGGGTGGTGGGGTTTAACAGCAGCAAGCCAACTTTGACTCGGTGGCTATCTTGAACTACGACTGCAAGTAACTCTTTTGAGGTGGCGCACACGAGTCCACATATTCACCATATCAATAAACCACTATGGATCTGCTCCCGTCTCCCTACGAGAACGCCATCCATAGCACTCACGCTTATCTTGTGTATTTTAGAGTATCCACTTTCACTTTTCTATGAACTGTACACGCAACCCAGAAGTACTTTACCGCGGACACGGCTATTCGAATAGATCATATTAACCCTGCAGGGGTGTACTTCTTCACACACGCTATCACCACTTACCGCCGTTTACACGACATGTACTCGGCAACCTTCAAGCGCAAGGCTAGTGAGGGTGTCGGCCACGACCTGCCTAACCACACAAGTCTCTCGTCCAGGTTTATCGCCTATTCGGGTTCCATCCGCAAGGAGATCCGGCCGGGGTGTCGCTCACGGCCCCAAACGATGTGTGCAGGGTCCCAAGTTCACCTCGACGGGTGGATCTACGCTTAGTACACCGTGCCATGGTGCCTAGTCTGTCCCAAGCCCACCATTACCGGGTGCCACTTGGTAGACTACTAACACTACCTACAAACACCAGAAACTAGTTGCAACTCCTGGACAGAGATCAAGTTGATTAATAAGTCGAGAGAGCTTGGAGTGCCCGGAGCCCAATGTGTGGTAGTAACTGTTCATGGATCACAAACACAGAACTCAGTTCCTGAGGACGGTTTCAATGAGACAACCCACCATGTACTCCTACATGGCCTCTCACCGCTACCTTTACCAAATCGTGTTCACACACTTAGATCACACACAATAGGACATGTTCACACACCTCGGATTCATCCCCGATGAATCAGGCCTGACTCAACTCTAAGCAGTAGCAGGCATGACAAACAAGCAAGAATGAGTAGGCACAACAGGGCTCAAACAACTCCTACTCATGCTAGTGGGTTTCATCTATTTACTGTGGCAATGACAGGTCATACAGAGGATAAGGGGTTCAACTACCGCAACATGTAACAGTTGAATCGGTGTTGTCCTAATGCAGTAAAAGAGAGCAGGAGCGAGAGAGTGGGATTGTATCGGAATGAACAAGGGGGTTTTGCTTGCCTGGCACTTCCGAAGATAGTATAGTCCTTCATCGGTGTCATCGAACTCATCGTCGGAACATCGTCTATCGAGAGGGCACAAACACCGGCAAACAAGGAAGAACACAATCAATGCAATGCACAATATGATGCATGATCATGAGATGGCAATATGCTGTGATTTGGGCTAATGCAACTAGCAACCAGATTAAATGAAGTTGGTTTGAATCAAAGATTCAAGTTCAAACTCCATATGTGATTTCTTAAATGCCATTCATATGATTTGTACTAAACAGCAGCTATAAGTTGTTCTAACATGCATGAAAATGGTACAGATGGATAGATTGGATTTTTTTTATCATCTTTCATATATCAATTATTTCATTTGGAGTTACGATTGATTTTCTATGAATTTTAGAAGTTTTGGCTATTTCTGGAATTTCCTGAATTAAAATTAATCCAGAAAATGAGTTATGGCGTCAGCACAACGTCAGCATGACGTAAGCAAGTCAACAGAGCACGGTCCAAGTCAAACTGACCAGTGGGGTCCACTAGTCGGTGACCCAGTGCTGGCTAGTGTCGCTGACAGGTGGGGTCAGGTCAACAGCCACGTCAGCAAGTCAGTACTGACGTGTGGGGGCGGTCAACGGGTGACGTGGCCAGGTCAAACTGGCCTGTGGGGGCCGTGGGGTTAGTTTTGTCTAAATAGGAGCTAAGCAGGATTAATTAAGGAGTGGGGCCCATCTGTCAATGAGCTATGGGGTTAGTTAGTGGCGTCATTAGCCACTAACGGCAGTGCCACGTCAGCTCGCCGGAGTGTCGCCGGCGACGACCAAAAACGCGGCGGGGACGCACTAGGGTGGCTCGGGTTTCTCCTACAGGCCGCGGTTTGAGCCGCGGTTGGTCTCTATGGCTACCTGGAGCTCGCGCACATCTAATGGAGCAAGCAGTGTGTGCGGGGGTGGCCGGAGATAAAGCCGGCGAGCAGCGCGTCGGCGGCTGGAGCTCGGGGGTGCACGGGAACGCGTCTACAGCGTGCAAACACACGAACTAAAGCGCTCAAGAGCCTCTATGCGATGTGACAAGCACAAAGAACGCACACACGAGGCCGTTTGGTCATCGGGGCCACGCCGACGACGAGCTGGTGCGGCAGAGCGTCTCGGCTCCGGTGGAGGGGGCGGCTAGAGCTCGAAATCGAGGATGGAGTTAGGGGGGAAACGAAGCAGGGGCTCACATGGAGTCGGTAGGGCGGCTCAGCAAGCTCGGTGAGGTCCGGACGGCGGCGGAATCACGGCGGCGATCATCGGGACCCGATGATGAAGATGGCATCGATGGCGGCACTCCGAGGGCCTTCTAGTCGCGTGGATCAGCGGGGACGGCGTAGCGGATGACGGCGGAGCTCGTGGGCCGGTTGGGGGAGCGAGGGGGTGCGGTGGACATGGCGGCAGTGAACAGCGGCGAGGGGCGCTCGGGGAAGGGACTAGAGGGCAAGGGAGAGAGCAGAGAGTGAGGGAGAGGAGCGAGGGGTCGCGGGGCGTCCTCGTGACGTCGCTAGAACGGCCGGAAGCCCCTCGGTGGCAAGCAGGAGGTGACCAGGGGCAGCGCGCGGGCGACAGGCAGCAGCCTACCTGCTCTGGCAAGAGGAGGAAGACGACAGGGAACCCCTGGTAGGCTGGGCTGGCTTTGCCCAGCTGGGCTGCTACAGTGGTAGGCTGGCTGGGCTGCCAGGTAAGTTCCAGGTGAGCCTCTGTTCTTTTCCTATTTTTATTTCTCTTTTCTATTTCTTTTGCAACTTGATGTCTTTATTAAAAATACTTAGGCAAACTCAAAAATCACCAAACTACTCATGGCCACTGTCTGTAATATATCCAACATGGAACATTTCAGTTTATGATTATTTGGACATTTTAAATATTTTATAGTATTTAAATGCCCAAATTCAAATAGAGTATGATTTAATTCAGAGCCCAAATATGTCATGAAAAAATGTGCATCACCTCTGGCTACTGTTTACAGTATTTTCCAAAAATGATGAACATTTTTAAAGCCATTTGGACTTACTGAAAATATTTTAGGTGAACCTAGTGAATTCCTTTAATGCTAGGGTTTAGGCAATCCCCATTTCAACTTCTGAGAAATTTAAACATGATGCACACATGAAGGGCTAGCCTAGTGCAACGCCAGAAGCTAGGGATGTGACAACTCGCCCCTACTAAACAAGAATCTCGTCCCGAGATTCAAGCGTAGGGTTAGATGAAGGGGATCGCAAACTAACATAATCTTCACGATCCTGGTGGTACTTCAAAGAACGTTGACTCGATCACCATCATTGTCTCGATGTCTTGCCCGAAGAACTCCAACTAACATGACAATGAGAGGGAAAAGAAAACTCTAGAGGGTTCGATCTTACCGAAGGTCGAACAACTCATGATCAACTCATGGAGTGCAACATTGAAACATCTCTCGAGCTGAGACACAAAGCATTCATCCAGAGGGATGGAGTGAAACACATGACAAAGGTTCACTAGGTAGGAAATAATTCCACACCTAAGAAGGTGGTGAACGGTTGTCAACGTAGCGAGGAGTTGAGTTGCCAGGATACCATAACGACGCACCTTAGGGAAGGTGACTCGTAGAAATATCCCCTTAAGTGGCAAAAAGAATTACCTTTGATTCAGAGATCATTGAAACTCTTTATACCAGCTTAAGGCAAATCACAATCGATCATTTGGAGGAGTTCGGTAGAATAACATACTCGGACTAGAATGGATGATGTGGATTACCTTGTTGAAAACAACACAAGGGATGTTTTTAGTAACTGGGGAGAAGCTCAACGGTAGAGAGTGAGTCCACTATTTGAAAAGTTATAGCATAACCGAGGAAACTGAGAGGAATCCCAGTTAGTGCCGATGATAACACCTAGCGCTTGTGCGTGCTCTCAAGAACTTGAGCATTTCCATAATCATCAAGATTTACCAACATCCGTGTCAAGGGTGCTGAAAACACAACATACTACCATGATGAATAGCGATGGACGATGCAGATGCAAGGAAGACAACACCTTCTCGGATTTCACCTTAGCGAGGCCAAGGGGACGAAATCTGGATGATCGACTGAGGGACATTTAGCACTCTGCTTCTAATGTTCTCCTTGGTGTACTAGCGTATCCCATTCATAGCTATGGTTTGATATCTAGAACATCAAGTAAAGGTCGGACTTCGGGAGCACAAAAATCCATAAGGGACAACTAGGGAGTAAATCCTACGGGTTCCTTATGGGGGAGGTGTCCAATTTTCTCAATCAAGATGCTACAATAATAGGTCTTCCGGCTGGTGTGTTGGCCACGACATCCACTTTACCGGGTTACACAGAGACCAATATTATAGTTCTTTGGAAATTTTCCAACCATCATATCTGCCTGAGATTCATATCTGGTTGGTGTCAGGATATTCCAGACTCGTTAAGTCTAGAAAGAGAAGTGAAAGTTTGCAACACAAATCGACGAGATGACGTTGCGAGATTGTCGGGAAATGAGCTACGATAGCAAGCTCCAAAACATGAGCTGGTTCTACTACACACATGTGAACATGTTGTCCCAGACAAGCATGACCACATAGTAGTCTTATAGTAAAACACTACCGAGTTCAGGTTGGGAGGTACCATCGAGGACATCGAAGTCCTTGTGCACTTATCGACGAACTTCTTATCCTTGAACAAATCAATCGGTGGCTTGGTGTGCTAGCGACACATATAGAATGAAGGTTGCAAGTCTCCAAAACACAGAGTACTTCGCACATATGCATGACTGATTTGGGGTGACTCCAGAGGAAGCAACATTGACTTTCTCGAATCCACGGCGGCAACTTGCTCAAATGCACATGAATTAGAGGAAGTCACTTCTTTCATCCAAGCATATGCTTCATGAATGGATCACGAAGATAATGCTTACAAAAGTTTCCAACACTAGCTGGATGTTCAACACGAATCATGGAGAAGGTAGGAATGTTGTCGATGGGCTCAATAACAGTCTATCCAGGCTTCCATATAAATGGAATTCCAGAATTATGTGAACAAGGTGATAGGATTGGTCAGACCCGAAAGATATAATGGTGTATGCTCGAGGAAAATCCACGAGTAAGACATCATTATGAAAATCGTTGGTTCTGATTTGATTTGAGGATAGCCCACACTCAAATCAAAGATGGGGTAAGACAATAGGCCCAACAAGAGATCACAAGGACCAATTGATGAAGATATCATCTTTCTTCAACACACACACACACACACAGAAAGATATCCCTTAACATGAACTAAATCAGACAAGCTTTTATCTTCCAACTCTCCAAGTTGTTGTTTAGCTTGACCAACTAGCTCAGGGGTATCCCACACAGATTCTTGGAGAAGGGGTGGTTTACAATAAACCATCTTGATCATGAACTCAACATAGCGGTTAGGTGACAACCTGGTAATACTTCCGAGAAGATATTCGGAAAATCACAAACTACCAATATGTTACTAAGCTCGGAGAACAATCTTGCTTTTCAGGGCAAGACTATATGATCAAAGAGCGAGGGATTTGGAATAATCCTAACTCATCGATCGAGGAGTGCACCAGGAAAATGGACTAGGTAGCACGATCAACCTTAGGGTGATGATTCAATAACCAACACACTAAGAATGAAAATATTGTCCTTTAACTACCAAGCAACAGGGTTGCTAGGAGTATAGATTTCACACATCACGATTCACTTGTCGGTGTTCCGGTTACCATAACACGGAACCGAGGAATGAATAATGATGGCAAGAAGTATCACTGTATCAAGAGTTCATAGGATGGTGTGCAATTCCCCTGATAATCTTAATATAAAGATGGTAAAAATCCAAGGTGGAAGAGAACAAAAACTGGATTTGTATTTTGATCTGCGGAGCACAACTGCTTTGACCCAATCCTGGATATAGATGAGGTACTGGAGTTTGTTTCTCCTAGTCATTCTGGAATAGAATGGCTTGACGGTCCACAAGAGTGATAGGCATCGATGAACAAATGCTCGCATACTCTTGACTATTAATTGATAGATGATGGTCGGACTACAACTGAACAAGGACAACTCAAAGGAACATATAACTTTCTGAGTTGTGGATGCATAGATTAGTATGTTGAACAAGTTCAACATATTTCTTCCAGATAACCTATACAAAAAAGATAGAACTGACAGAGCACATCATAGAATCGAGACCTCGCCAAGAGCACTCTGGTTGCGATCTTTTGGTTTAGTGGGGAACTTCTGCCATAAGCAATTCATGGTATTTGGGAGAAGGAAATACCACGGACCTCGAGGACTATCGCAAAGGTTACTAACAACCTAAGGAACTAGCAAATACTACCAACAGGAAGTAAGTAGGGTGAATCTTGGGTTCAAGGACCCAGAAATAGAATACCTACAATCTAAATGGCATCACGGGATGGTTTCGAGAATGGTGGCCAGAATCATCACACTGGGACCAAAAGCATGGCTAAATTACTAGGTGATACTCTAGACACCTAGGGTCATAATAATAGCTCCAACATAAATGTCGAGGCAATAGAGTACGTCAACTCATCAATTAGTGTGATTAACCTGGCGTAGAAGAACATCGAAACCAAAGGGAAAGGATTTTGCAAGTGCATCAGATTGTTTAGAAACCTGGGATGACTCGGACAGCATAACGGCTATAAATGCTCAAAAGGATTTAAGACATCCTACAAAATGGCGGCATAACCACTCGAACATCATAATATCAAGGTTTCGAGATCAGCTATCAACACGCGGAGGTAGTAGGAACTGAACTGAGGCGTGAAACCATCAATCCTATAAGTCTACGGATTAGTAACACGTGATCCTGATAGAGGGAAGAGAAAGCCTAGTTCTTAACCCCGTAGGAAAGATAGTATGACTCGGATTAGAAGGGCATAAGGTAAAGGAGTAAAAAGAGCCTTACGTTCCATCCCACAATCAATTCCCCTACATATAACTAAAGAATTTCTAGACTCAACTTCGACCAGTTTGGCTTGGTAATCCTACAGGCAGTCAGGCTCTGATACCAAAGCTGTCAGGACCCCGATCCTAAGTCACACCGATCTAGCATGTAACACATCATATCACTTTGCGACCTCACGCACGGTATTCCCACGGGTGCCACCTTACCTAGCCCGGGACCGTTTGCGCCTTTTGGCTCATGTATATGATAGTGCCGCTAGCATCCATATGACAAAGAACCCGGGCTGACATGGCTAGTCGTGAACCCAAAGTGGCACTAACTTACAGGGACAGGCATACATGACCCAACAACGAACGTGTCGGTCATTAGCGAGTGAATTTGGGCTGTAGCAACTGGGCTAGCAGGACTCCGGTAGACACCGTGTGACATTTCCCCGAAGGGATAGACACAGGAACGAAGAAGGACACATGCCGGCCAGCCTAGGTGTTCCGGAGCAGTAGCAAGCTACCAAGGCTCTGTGGAAGCACTAGGAGACATTTCCCGGTAAGAGAGGCTACCAAGGATAAACAACTAGATAGTCAGATCCCACACATATCAAGCATTTCAAATCATACATGCAATATGCTCGATATGTGCAAATACAACATGGCATCAGAACATAACTCTATGACTCAAAGTATTTATTCAATAGGCTCCGAGGAGCGAGATAATACAAACATGAGCCTCATGACCCAACATTCAGAGCATACAAGTCAAAGCACAAGCGGAAGCTTAACATGTATGAGTACAGACATCTACTTATGAAAAAGGCTGAGAAGCCTGACTATCTACCAGATCCTGCCGAGGGCACAAGATCATAGCTGAGGTAACAAGCTAGACGTCGAAGTCCATGTGGAACTACTAGCGAGACTGAAGTCTCTCTTCAACAACATAAATTTAGCAACGTGAGTACAAATGTACCCAGCAAGACATACATCAGAACTAACTACATATGCATCAGTATCAACAAAGGGGTGGTGGGGTTTAACAGCAGCAAGCCAGCTTTGACTCAGTGGCTATCTTGAACTACGACTGCAAGTAACTCTTTTGAGGTGGCGCACACAAGTCCAAATATTCACCATATCAATAAACCACTATGGATCTGCTCCCGTCTCTCTACGAGAACGCCATCCATAGCACTCACGCTTATCTTGCGTATTTTAGAGTATCCACTTTCTCTTGTCTATGAACTGTACAGGCAACCCAGAAGTCCTTTACCGTGGACACGGCTATTCGAATAGATCATATTAACCCTGCAGGGGTGTACTTCTTCACACACGCTCTCACCACTTACCACCGTTTACACGACATGTACTCGGCAACCTTCAAGCGCAAGCCTAGTGAGGGTGTCGGCCACGACCTGACTAACCACACAAGTCTCTCGTCCAGGTTTATCACCTATTCGGGTTCCATCCGCAAGGAGATCCGGCCGGGGTGTCGCTCACGGCCCCAAACGATGTGTGCAGGGTTCCCAAGTTCAGCTCGACGGGTGGATCTACGCTTAGTACACCATGCCACGGTGCCTAGTCTGTCCCAAGCCCACCATTACCGGGTGCCACTTGGTAGACTACTAACACTACCTACAAACACCAGAAACTAGTTGCAACTCCTGGACAGAGATCAAGTTGATTAATAAGTCGAGAGAGCTTGGAGTGCCCGGAGCCCAATGTGTGGTAGTAACTGTTCATGGATCACAAACACAGAACTCAGTTCCTGAGGACGGTTTCAATGAGACAACCCACCATGTACTCCTACATGGCCTCTCACCGCTACCTTTACCAAATCATGTTCACACACTTAGATCACACACAATAGGACATGTTCACACACCTCGGATTCATCCCCGATGAATCAGGCCTGACTCAACTCTAAGCAGTAGCAGGCATGACAAACAAGCATGAATGAGTAGGCACAACAGGGCTCAAACAACTCCTACTCATGCTAGTGGATTTCATCTATTTACTGTGGCAATGACAGGTCATGCAGAGCATAAGGGGTTCAACTACCGCAATATGTAACAGTTGAATCGGTGTTGTCCTAATGCAGTAAAAGAGAGCAGGAGCGAGAGAGTGGGATTGTATCGGAATGAACAAGGGGGTTTTGCTTGCCTGGCACTTCCGAAGATAGTATAGTCCTTCATCGGTGTCATCGAACTCATCGTCAGAACATCGTCTATCAAGAGGGGACAAACACCGGCAAACAAGGAAGAACACAATCAATGCAATGCACAATATGATGCATGATCATGAGATGGCAATATGCTGTGATTTGGGCTAATGCAACTAGCAACCAGATTAAATGAAGTTGGTTTGAATCAAAGATTCAAATTCAAACTCCATATGTGATTTCTTAAATGCCATTCATATGATTTGTACTAAACAGCAGCTATAAGTTGTTCTAACATGCACGAAAATGGTACATATGGATAGATTGGATTTTTTTGATCATCTTTCATATATCAATTATTTCATTTGGAGTTACGGTTGATTTTCTATGAATTTTAGAAGTTTTGGCTATTTCTGGAATTTCCTGAATTAAAATTAATCCAGAAAATGAGTTATGGCGTCAGCACTACGTCAGCATGACGTAAGCGAGTCAACAGAGCACGGTCCTAGTCAAACTGACCAGTGGGGTCCACTAGTCGGTGACCCAGTGCTGGCTAGTGTCGCTGACAGGTGGGGTCAGGTCAACAGCCACGTCAGCAAGTCAGTACTGACGTGTGGGGCGGTCAATGGGTGACGTGGCCAGGTCAAACTGGCCTGTGGGGGCCGTGGGGTTAGTTTTGTCTAAATAGGAGCTAAGCAGGATTAATTAAGGAGTGGGGCCCATCTGTCAGTGAGCTATGGGGTTAGTTAGTGGCGTCATTAGCCACTATTGGCAGTGCCACGTCAGCTCGCCGGAGTGTCGCCGGCGACGACCAAAAACGCGGCGGGGATGCACTAGGGTGGCTCGGGTTTCGCCTACAGGCCGCGGTTTGAGCCGCGGTTGGTCTCTATGGCTAGCTGGAGCTCGCGCACATCTAATGGAGCAAGCAGTGTGTGCGGGGGTGGCCGGAGATAAAGCCGGTGAGCAGCGCGTCGGCGGCTGGAGCTCGGGGGTGCACAGGAACGCGTCTACAACGTGCAAACACACGAACTAAAGCGCTCAAGAGCCTCTATGCGATGTGACAAGCACAAAGAACGCACACACGAGGCCGTTTGGTCACCGGGGCCACGCCGGCGACGAGCTGGTGCGGCGGAGCGTCTCGGCTCCGGTGGAGGGGGCGGCTAGAGCTCGAAATCGAGGATGGAGTTAGGGGGAAAACGAAGCAGGGGCTCACATGGAGTCGGTAGGGCGGCTCAGCAAGCTCGGTCAGGTCCGGACGGCGGCGGAATCACGGCGGCGATCATCGGGACCCGATGATGAAGATGTCATCGATGGCGGCACTCCGAGGGCCTTCTAGTCGCGTGGATCAGCGGGGACGGCGTAGCGGATGACGGCGGAGCTCGTGGGCTGGTCGGGGAGCGAGGGGGGTGCGGTGGACATGGCGGCAGTGAACAGCGGCGAGGGGCGCTCGGGGAAGGGACTAGAGGGCAAGGGAGAGAGCAGAGAGTGAGGGAGAGGAGCGAGGGGTCGCGGGGCGTCCTCGTGGCGTCGCTAGAACGGCCGGAAGCCCCTCGGTGGCAAGCAGGACGTGACCAGGGGCAGCGCGCGGGCGACAGGCAGCAGCCTACCTGCTCTGGCAAGAGGAGGAAGATGACAGGGAACCCCTGGTAGGCTGGGCTGGCTTTGCCCAGCTGGGCTGCTACAGTGGTAGGCTGGCTGGGCTGCCAGGTAAGTTCCAGGTGAGCCTCTATTCTTTTCCTATTTTTATTTCTCTTTTCTATTTCTTTTGCAACTTGATGTCTTTATTAAAAATACTTAGGCAAACTCAAAAATCACCAAACTACTCATGGCCACTGTCTGTAATATATCCAACATGGAACATTTCAGTTTAGGATTATTTGGACATTTTACATATTTTATAATATTTGAATGCCCAAATTCAAATAGAGTATGATTTAATTCAGAGCCCAAATATGTCATGAAAAAATGTGCATCACCACTAGCTACTGTTTACAGTATTTTCCAAAAATGATGAACATTGTTTAAAGCCATTTGGACTTACTGAAAATATTTTAGGTGAACCTAGTGAATTCCTTTAATGCTAGGGTTTAGGCAATCCCCATTTCAACTTCTAAGAAATTTAAACATGATACACACATGAAGGGCTAGCCTAGTGCAAAGCCAGAAGCTAGGGATGTGACAGACTCGTACAACATAATGGCTGTAAATGCTCAAAATATTTGAAACATTATGCAAAAATGGTGACATAACCACTGGATCATCGCAATATCAAGGTTCCAAGACCAACTGTCAACATACGGAAGTAGTAGGAACTGAACTGAGGCTTGAATTCATCAATCATATAGGTCTACGGATTAGTAACACGTGATCCTGATAGAAAAAAGAGAAAGCCTAGTTCCTTAACCCCGTAGGAAAGATAGGATGACTCGGATCAGAAATGCATAAGGTAAAGGAGTAAAAAGAGCCTTGCGTTCCCTTCCACTATCAATTCCCTTATATAACTAAAGAATTTCTAGACTCAACTTCGACCAGTTTGGCTTGGTAATCCTACAGGAAGTCAGGCTCTGATACCAAAAATGTCAGGACTCCGATCCTAAGTCACACCGATCTAGCATGTAACACATCATATCACTTTGCGGCCTCACGCAAGGTATTCCCATGGGTGCCACCTTACCTGGCCTGGGACTGTTTGCACCTTTTGGCACATGTATATGATAGTGCCGCTAGCATCTATACAACATAGAACCGGGCGGACATGACTAGTCGTAAACCCAAGGTCATGCTAACTTACAGGGCCAGGCATACATGACCCAGCAATGAACATGTCGATCAACAACGTATGAATCCAAGTCATAGCAAGCTACAAGGACTTAAAGGAACAACGTGTGACATTTCTCAGAAGGGACAGACACAGGAACGAAGCAGGACACATGCCAGCGTGCCTAAGTGTTCCGGAGCAGTAGCAAGCTACCATGGCTCAGAGGAAGCACTAGGAGACATTTCCCGGTAAGAGAGGCTACCAAGAATAAACAACTATGTTGTTGGATCCAACACATACCAAGCATTTTAATAACATAAACAGAATATGCTCGATACGTGCAAATACAACATGGCATCACAACAAAACTCTACGACTCAAAGTATTTATTCATTAGGCTTGGAGGAGCCAGATATTACAAACATGGGTCTGATGACCTGGCATTCAAGTCATACAATCAGTAAGCACATGCGGAAGCTTAACTTGTCTGAGTATAGACAACTACAAATGAAGAAGGCTGTGAAGCCTAACTATCTACAAGATCCTCCCAAGGGTACAAGATCATAGCTGAGGTAACAAGCTAAATACCGAAGTCCACACGGAACTACTAGTGAGACTAATGTCTCTCTGCAAAAACATAAATTAAGCAAACATGAGTACAAATGTACCCACCAAGACTTAAATCAGAACTAGCTACATATGCATCAGTGTCAACAAAGATGGTGGCGGAGCTTAACTGCAGCAGGCTAGCTTTGACTCGGTGGCTATCCTGAACTACGTCTACAAGTAACTCTTTTGAGGTGGCACACACGAGTCCACATGTTCACCATATCAATACACCACTATATATGGATCCGCTCCCGTCTCCCTATCAGAAGGCCATCCATAGCACTCACGCTTATCTAGCGAATTTTAGAGTACCCACTTTCACTTGTCTATGAACTGCACAAGCAACCCAGTAGTCCTTTATCGCGGACGTGACTATTCGAATAGATCATGTTAACCCTACAGGGGTGTACTTCTTCACACATGCTCTCGCCACTTACCACCATGTACACGTCATGTATCTCGGCCACCTTGAAGCGGAAGCCTGGCGAGGGTGTCGGCCATGACCTGACTAAACACACAAGACTCTAATTCAGGTTGATCGCCTCTTTGGGTTCCATCCGCAAGGAGATTTGGCCGTGGTGTCGCTCACAGCCCCAAACGATGTGAGCAGGGTACCCCAGCCCACCAAATGGGCGACGCTTGGAACACCATGCCATGATGCCTAGTCTGTCCCGAGCCCACCTGTACCGGGTGCCACTTGGTAGACTACTAACACTACCTACAAACACAAGAAACTAGTTGCAACTCCTGGACAGAGATGGAGTTGATCAATAAGTCGAGAGGGGTCGAGTTACCGGAACCAAATGTGTGGTAGCAACTGTCTTGGATCACAGACACAGAACTTAGTTCCTGAGGACGGTTTCAATGAGACAACCCACCATGTACTCCTACATGGCCTCTCACCGCTACCATTACCAAATTATGTTCACAACCTTAGCTCTCATCACTAGGACAAGTTCACCACATTCCAATTCATCCCCAAAAATTAGTCCAGACTCAGCTCCAAGAAGTAGCCGGCATGACAACAAGCATGAATGAGTAGGCACATCAGGGCTCAAACAAATCCTACTCATGCTAGTGGGTTCCATCTATTTACTGTGACAATGACAGGTCATGCAGAGGAAAGGGGTTCAACTACCATAGCATGTAACAGTTGAGTCGTTGTTATCCCAATGCAGTAAATGAGAGAAGGAGCAAGAGAGTGGGATTGTATCAAAATGAACAAGGGGGTTTTGCTTGTCCGGCACTTCTGAAGATGATATAGCTCTTCATCGGTGTCATTGAACTCATCGTCAGAGCATACGTCTACCGAGGGGGAACAACCACCTGCAAACACAAGAAGGAACAACTTTCACTACAATGCACAATCAAATGAATGACATGTCATGTTAAGGAACTGAATTGACCTATTACAGTAATAAGCCAAGTTAATTGAAGTGGAATTCAAAAAAGGTTAAACTCGAACTCCAAATGCTAGTTCATAAATTGCCCTAATCATGATTTATCCTATTTAGTGAGGTTAACTTGTTCAAACATGCATGAAAATGCCATAAAAGACTCTTTGGATTTTTCTAATCATTTCCCATATATAAATTATTTCATTTGGAGTTACAATTGAATTTATATGAATTTTAGAAGTTTTAAACATTTTCTGGATTTTTCAGATTGGTTTCTAAATAAGAAAATGCCAGGAAATGTGTTTATGACGCCAGTACTGCGTCAGACTTGCATCAGCAAGTCAACATTGTCAACTACAGAGACTGACAGTGGGGCCAGGTCAAAGCTGACTGGGCAGGTCAAACCTGACAGCCTGGGCCTGCTGGATTTAATCTAATCCTAACCAGAAATAAAACCTATGTTTAATTAACATGGCGGGGTCCATTGTTAGTGACTGTGGTGGGTAATTAGTGGGTGGATTAGGCCTAATCTAATCCCACCATGTCAGCATCGCCGGATCAAGTTGCTGGCGACCTTACAGGACGGCGGTGGCTCGCCGAAATTTCTATTCTGATGACCATTCACATGGCGGAGGGCATCTACGTGTGGTTGGTGCTTGGCCAGATCCATCTACGCAAGCAGGAAGGGCTGAGGTCTGCCGAGCTTGCCGGAATCAAGCTCACAGTAGCAGCCGGAGTTCGGACCTCGACGAGAACAAAGCTACATTGGACGGTAGGACGAATGAATGCTTGTTCTGGGCTCCTGGGACCACATTGAACACAGCTACACGCTCGAACGCGGGCGGCAGCAACTATGGCCGCGGCGAGTACATGGCTGGCGGATCAAAGCTCTCGGCCACGACGGCAAAGCTAGCTACAGTGAGGAATCCACACGGGGAGTAGAGGGGAACAACGGCGGGGCTCACTGCGAAGTCGAAGAGAAGGTCGGCGGCTTGGTGGAGGCTCTGGAATCGACGGGCCGACAGTCACGATCTCCGGCGTCGGAAGGTTGAAGATGATGTCGATGGCAGTGATACAGTGGGTCCCCGGTTGCTTGGCTAGTCGAGGACGTAGAAGACGTCGTTGCGGAGCTCTCGGGCATGGAGAGAGGTCGAGGGGGAGGCGGTGGATGCGGCTATGGCAAACGGGGGTGTCGGCAGCGCTTGGGTGTGGGATCTTGAGGCGAGGGAGAATGCAAGGGGGAGAGTGAGTGGGTCGGCCAGATCGGGACGACATTGAGGAGGTCCCTCACGTCATTGCGCTGGCCTGGAGAGGCAGGCAGGCGCCCTGGTGGCGTGGCATCCCGGGCATGCACGCGCGTCGGCCACGCGACAGGCCGACTAGCGCCAGGAGGACGACGACGCCGGGTGGGTTGGGCCTCTGCTAAAGAAGCAGGCCCAAGTAAGTGGGCTGCGAGGTTAGCTTTTCTCTACTTTCTCTTTTTCTATTTTTCTTCTTTTTTCTTTTATTAATATCTCTTGCCACTGTTTTGAATTTAAACAAATTCAAACAATGCCAAAAACTCCTCTGAGTATTTTTATTTTGATAGATTGACTTTTCCAAAAGCTCATAAAACATTTCAGGGGTATTTGAAATTATATTCTAATTATATGAATTTAATTCAAATTCAAATAGCTAATGATTCAAATTCAAAGTCCCAAAAATAAAAAATGTTCATTATTTTTGGTTTGGATCGAAACCCTTGCAAAAAATATCAAACATCTATGAAGATTATTTTGGAAACAATGAATGCAATTTTAGGGGGTTTGCCCTTCTTTTATTTAAATTTTTCTGAGGCTTCAGAAATTCCCTCAATTCAAATTTAGATGAAAGTTAAACATGATGACATGAAGGCTTTGATGCAATTAATTACAAACAATTTCTAGTGTTGTGACAATTGTACTGAACCGCATGCCGTACATCACACACGGAACTAAAATCTGAACCGTGTTTGATGCATCCGTCATCGCAAACGTTTTGCACCTTTTTGACAGTTATTTTACACCACCGTTTGTGATTAATGCATCGCACACAGTTTAGTCAAAGGGTCTCTGATCGTAGTCTCGCATTAGCAGCATCTTGTAGTAGTGAGGCCAATCCCTTGGAGCTCTTGGTGTTGTCCTCCTCGCGAGGCTTGGCCCCTCGCGAGGGTCTTGAGTTTTTGATGCTAAAGCTAGGCCATACCAGGCTGTCGATGGATCCATGCAGTGGGCCGCAGGCAGGCAAGTCTTGGTACCCCCATATCCAGAATGCCGACAATAGTGGCCTTGGTCCTCTTCCCAAATGTAGGCAGGAAGGGATCCCACAACGGCCAAATTCGAAGGGATACAACAAGTACATCCTATCCTGACTAGAGTGGTCTTCGCCTGCAAAAGCCTCTGGTTGTGACGCTGCGGTGGGCTCAGCGATGACCTCCATCCTGCTGTCCTGGCGGTCTTGGTCTCGTTGCACAAGAATGGAAATCTTTGGCTACTTCCTCGGGACTCCGTGCCTGCTGCTTGCGTCCTTTGCACCGAAGAGGAAACTGGTGCTATGCGCCCGCTGGCGCCCGCATGGCGTCAGTCGTCATGTCTCACATCATCCGAACCTCGCGAGGTGAGACTTGCATAGAAATATATGCTCCTCGGGAGCCAGCCTGAGGAGGACGATCCCTTTGGAGTTCGATCCCTTTGGCGGTATTTGTGTCGTTCGCCTCGAGACGGTCTTGAGTTATTGATGTTGAAACTGGTCCGTACCAGCCCATCGATGGAGCCGCACCGTGGGCTGCAGGCAGGAAAGTCTGGGTATCCCCGTATCCAGAACGTCAAAAGTAGCCCCCGGGCCCAAGGCGTGCTCGGACATGGCTTTTGGGCAAAGCCAAAGGGCAAGTGCGAAGCGCCACTGGCCCTAACCGCATGTGGCCTTGGACGATGCGTGGCGATTGATGGGATGTGGGCACCTCTGCTTCCCCATTCGATAATTGTCCGACTTGACGAGTCGATATTGCATGCAGAGAGAACATCATTGCGCGAGATTGTGGTGGCCGGCCGTTGGCCTTCCTCCAGCTATAAATGAGCGGACGGGCAGAGCCCCCCTCGCTCATCTCTATCTTCATCTTCTCATAGATAGTTCCTTCTTCTTCTCCACTTTGACGTAGCATCCATGGCGCTGATCAGGAGATTCTCTGCGGCAGAGAAGGGAAAAGCCCCTCGGGAGGGGCCTGAACCACTTCCACCTAAGAAATGGTTTTGCCGTCCCTGCGACGCCAGCACGAGGCAGGAGGTGACCCGACCTTGGCTCGTACGGCCTCCGCCCGGCTTCCCCCTTCCCTCGTAAACTCGCACGCAGGACTGCGATGCCCGTCGCCGAGCAATCCTGGGTGGCAGCGGGCCAATCGAAGCCGAGCGCCCAGCAGTGCCGCGAACCCATGCTGAGGGTAGCTCGCGTGGGTTCGTGGTATGGGCAGTGATGCCGCCCGGCTCGTGGATCCGTCTCCCGAGGTTCTTCACCGATGAGGTGTCGCCGAGAGGGCCGCTTGAGTTGTGGATGCAACACGCCGGTTGTTGCAGCCTTGCCACCGGGGCTGAGGTCGAGGTGGTGCCTCCCGGCGACGTCTTCATGACCCGTGGATGGGGCAAGATCGCCCGTGCCTGCCGTGCGGAAGGGGCCCTTGCAATCCATTTCAAGTACGACAACGCCTCCACTCTGTTCTTCAAGGTCTTGGACAAGGAGGGCTGAGGGAGTCCTGTACTATGGGTTCCTCGGGGAGCCGGCCTTTGTGACATGGGCCGGACTAATGGGCCATGAAGATACTAGATAGAAGGCCTTCTCCCGTGTCCAGATGGGACTCTCCTTTGCGTGAATGGCAAGCTTGGCGTTCGGATGTATAGTTTTCTTTCTCTGTAAACCAACTTTGTGCAACCCTAGTCCCCTCCGGTGCCTATATCAACCGGTGGGTGTAGTCCATAGGTAGGACGATCACAATCATACAAGCTAGATATCTAGGTTTTAGCCATCACAATCTCGAGGTAGATTAACTCTTGTAACCCCTATACTCATCAAAGTCAATCAAGCAGGAAGTAGGGTATTACCTCCATTAAGAGGGCCCGAACCTGAGTAAACATCATGTCTCCTGCCTCCTGTTATCTTCGTTCCTTAGATGCACAGTTTGGCACCACCTACCCGAGATTTGCCGATTTTGAAACCGACATTGGTGCTTTCATTGAGAGTTCCACTGTGCCATCACCAGAAGGCTCGATGGCTCCATTGATCATCTACAGCAATACCGCCTTGAGGGAAATTTTTCTCCCTGGCCAAATCTTCGTATTCGGCGGCTTCGCACTACGTGCCAACTCGATTGGCCATCTGGAGCAGATCGACAGCTACGCCCCTGGTCATGAAATTAGTTTTGGAAATCTGAACTATGTCGCTGACATCCGAGGAGACTTGATCTTCAAAGGGTTCGCGGCCCCAATCACCGCTTTGGCCTTAGATCCGGAGCGCACCACCAGGTCCGAAGATGGGAGTTTAAAGCCTGTCGGACTCTCTGCGGCTATAGAGCCTGACACCGGAGAACCTGAGGGGATTGCATCACCGGCAGGCCTGGAGTCATGCCAGGCTCCCTCTATCCTCATCGATCCACACTCGCCTCCGAACACCAACTCCGAACTCTCGAGATCCAATTTATATGAGCTTGGCCAGGGAACTTCTTTCCCTTCCTGCTCCACAAAATCTTGCTTCCCTTTCCAAACCTCATTCTTAAACGAGGCCCTGGACTTAATGCGATCTCTCACCATTGCAGAAGAATCGCTGCCAAACTACGCCCAGCCCACTCTTGGGTCTGAAAGCGGGGAATTGTACGTCCCACCCACCACCCACTTCATAGCCACTATCGAGGACTTAACCGACATGGTCGATTACGCTTCCGAAGACATCGACAGCATGGACGATGATGCCGGAAAAGAGCAAAGCCAAAACCCACCATTTACGGATGCTTGACGACCACTTCCACATATGACGTGTACATGGTGGACACATCCAAAGAAGATGAAGTCAAAGGTGGGAAGGATCCAGTCGAGGACAAGCCTCCCATGGCACCACCAAAGCGTCGATGTTAGTGGGGCCGCTTGAAATCGCATCACGAAAAAGACAGCAATACTGGCACCGGAGACAATAATACTCCAGATAATGCCGAATACCAACAAGCCCCTATCAAACCAACATCCAAACAAGATGATTGGGAGGATGGGCAAGTCAACCCCGACGATCCTATCAGGAACGAGGGCTCGGAGGATAGTAACTATTTACCAATCTCCGAAGAAGACGATGGCGACGAAGATTTCATCTTTCCAGAGGAACCCCTTGAACAAGAGCACTTTATGCATAGGCAAATAGCCATTGCAAGAAGCCTGAAAAGGAAGCAGCAACAGCTTCAAGCTGATCAGTATCTGCTCAATGACAGATTAACTAACATCCTAGCAGTCGAGGAGTATGGCCTCGAACGCCCAACTAAGAGTTACCCGAAGCGCAAGCTGCTACCCCAATGATAACCCACAAGTGTAGGGGATCAATTGTAGCCTCTTTCGATAAGTAAGAGTGTCGAACCCAAAGAGGAGATAAAGGTAGAACAAATATTCCCTCAAGTTCTATCGACCACCGATACAACTCTACGCACGCTTAATGTTCGCTTTACCTAAAACAAGTATGAAACTAGAAGGACATTGTAGGTGTTGTTGGATAGGTTTGCAAGATAATAAAGAGCACGTAAATAAAAAGTAGGGGCTGTTTAGATAAAGAAGCAATAAAGTAAATATAGGGAGTGTGGAAAAGTGGTGGTGGGAGTTGTGAAATTGTCCCTAAGCAATTGACTACATTACTAGACCAATAGCTAGTTTTATGTGGGAGAGTCATAAGCTAACATACTTTCTCTTCTTCGATCATATGCACTTATGATTGGAACTCTAGCAAGCATCCGCAACTACTAAAGATCATTAAGGTAAAACCCAACCATAGCATTAAAGCATCAAGTCCCCTTTATCCCATATGCCATAACCCCCTTACTCGGGTTAATGATTCTGTCACTCAAGCAACCCACTATAAGCGAATCTTGAACGTATTTCAACACCCTACAATGGGAATCCCTCACGCTTGCGCAACACGGAGAGAACCATAGGACAGCAACATAACCACAAGCAAATTAAACCAATCATAGCAATTCATCAATCACCGGTAGGACAACGAAAATCTACTCAGACATCATAGGATGGCAACACATCATTGGATAATAATATGAAGCATAAAGCACCATGTTCAAGTAGAGGGTACAACGGGTTGCGGGAGAGTGGACCGCTGAATATATATGGAGGAAGGTGATGGAGATGTTGCTGAAGATGGCGAAGGTGTTGGTGTAGATCGTTGTGATGATGATGGCCCCGGACAGCGTTCCGGCGCCACCGGAAGCAAGGCGGAGAGAGCCCCCCTTCTTCTTCTTCTTCCTTGACCTTCTCCCTAGATGGGAAGAAGGCTTTCCCCTCTGGTCCATGGTCTCCATGGAGTGGGAGGGGCGAGAGCCCCTCCGACATTGGATCTGTCTCTCCGTCTCTCTCTGTTTCTGCGTTCCCAGATTCTACCCTTTCACCGTTTCTTTTATATCCGGAGATCCGTAACTCCGATTGGGTTGAAACCTTCGCCAAGATTTTTCTCCGAAAATTAGCATTCTTGTGGCAAAAGAGGAGCGTCAACCGCCTTACAGGGTGCCCACGAGGGTTAGGGGCGCGCCTGCGCCCCTGGGTCGCACCCCCCTACCTCGTGGCCCCCTCAGGCATCGTCTCGCGTTGATTTTTCTTCCCAACAATCATAAATATTCCAAAAATAATCTCTGTCCATTTTTATCCCGTTTGCACTCCGTTTGATACTGGTTTTCTGCGAAACATAAAACATGCAACAAACAGGAACTGGCACTAGGCATTGGATCAATATGTTAGTCCCAAAAATAATATAAAAAGTTGCCAAAAGTATATGAAAGTTGAATAATATTGGCATGGAACAATCAAAAATTATAGATATGACAGAGACGTATCACCCAATTCGACGATGAGGCCCCAGAGCCTATACGGCTAATGCGTAACGCTGCCGACGCACCTGATCGACCACCACGTGGTCGGGATAGAGCAGCAACTCAAGCCGAACACCAGCCTGCACCACGCCGCCATAAAGGCATAGAGACAGCAGCTGTACGGTACACTTACGACCTACGACAGGACCTAGCTAAAAGAGCCGGTCAGACCAGACCAATCCATCGATCAAGGGGGCGTGCCCCAGCGCGAGAAGATGGCCATCAGGCCTGGCGCGACAAGCACAACTTCACCCGGGCTGAAAACCGCATACGGACTCCATCCGAACTGCGTCGTGACGTTGCCCGATATAGAGGCGCCGCACACCCCGTATGCTTCACCGATGAGGTAATGGAGCACCAGTTTGCAGAAGGGTTTAAACCTATGATCATTGAATCATATGATGGCACAACAGATCCCGCTGTATGGATGGAAGAATTTCTTCTCGAAATTCACATGGCTCACGGTGATGATTTACACGCCATCAAATATCTCCCCCTAAAGCTCAAGGGACCGGCTCGGCACTAGTTAAACAGCCTCCCAGAAAACACTATTGGAAGCTGGGAAGACTTGGAGGACGCCTTTAGAGACAACTTCCAAGGCACTTATATCTGGCCCACAGACGCCGATGACCTCACTCACATAGTCCAGCAGCCCGGGGAGTCAGCCAGAAAATTCTGGACCAGTTTCCTAATCAAGAAGAACCAAATTGTTGATTGTCCGGACGCCGAGGCTCTAGCAGCCTTTAAACACAGCATTCACGACAAATGGCTCACCCGACACCTCGACCAAGAAAAGCTGAAGTCCATGGCAGCCCTCACATCACTCATGACCCGCTTTTGTGCAGGCGAGGATAGCTGGCTAGCCCGTAGCAGCAACAGTACCAGCTACCCTGGCACTTCTGAAGCCAGAAACAGAAATGGCAGGCCCCGACGACAAGTGTCACATCCCTAGCTTCTAGCAATGCACTAGGCTAGCTTCATGTGTGCATCATGTTTAATCTTGAAAGAAACTTGAAATGGGGATAGCCTAAACCCTAGCATTAAAGGAATTCACTAGGTTCAACTAAAATATCTTCAGTAAATCCATATGGCTTTCAAAAATGTTCATCAATTTTGGAAAATACTAGAAACGGTAACTAGAGGTGTTGCACATTTTTCCATGACATATTTGGGCTCTGAATTAAATCATACTCTACTTGCATTTGGGCATTTAAATGTTATAAAATATTTTAAATGTCCAAATAATCATAAACTGAAATGTTTACTCTTGGATATATTTCAAACAGTGGGCATGAGTAGTTTCATGATTTTTGAAAGTGTCTAGGTATATTTAGAAAAGCCACAAAGATTACAGAGAAATAGAAAAAAGTAAATAAAAGAGAGAGAAACCCACCTGGTTTACCTGTGCCGCCCACCAGAGCCGGCCCACCAGGCGGCCCAGCCCACCGCCGCCTTCTCCGCTTTCGTCTTCCTCCCCTGCCAGGAGGACGACGCGTTCCAAACGCGTGCACGCACGCGCTCCGGCCACGTCCTCCCTCCTAGCCTGCCTGGCTCCCCCTCGACGCGCCTAGACGACACCAGCGTGATACTTGGATGCCTTGGACCTCTCTCTCTCTTCCCCGAACACTCTCCCCCTCCTCTGTTCTCTCCGTCGAGCATTGCCGTCGCCGCCAATCGACATTGCCACGCCATGGTGATCCCCTCGCCTCCCTGACGTGCCCACGAGCTTCGCCTCGACGCCCTCTTCCTCCCAACCGAGCCACGCCCCACCGGAAGCCCTGCAGTGTCGTCATCGACCTTGTCTTTAACCTTTTGCTGCCAGCCATCTCACCGGGGATTCGCGAGCTCCAACCCCTCCCTGGCCTTGTCGTTGCCTCTGCTGGATTCGCCATGAGCTCCTGCCCCTTGACCCTCTCTCCTCGTGATCGTCCGCGCCTTCTAACCACCATGGCCATCAGAGCCGACAGCTCCTCGCCGCCGGTCATGTCGCCACCGCGGCTACGGCCGTGCAAGCACATATCCGATCCCACTTATACACTCGTTGTACTCCCGTGAGTCGGTCACGACCATCCACGGCTCCTGACATGCCCCGCATCGCGTAAACCGCCGTTGGCCGAACTCCGGATACCACCGCGAGCTCGTTCCACCCCAGCTGCTGCCGCCTATTGCTTTGGATGCGGGAGAGCCTAGGCTACGCGTAGATGCCCCCCGCACTCCGCCGTCTCTGGCGTCGCCGGCGACGAGCACGGGTCAACTCCGGCAAGTTGACCAGGGGTTTGGCCCTGTCTGACTAGGGTTTGACCGCCCTGGGTCACTGACACGTGTGCCCGCCCCGGTTAATTCTTAGTTAGGTTTGGTTTAGTGCTAATTAACCTAGATTAGTTCTTAACCTAACACTAACTAACTTCGTTAGTTAGATGTGTCACTGACCAGTGGGCCCTGCTAGTCAGGTTTGACCTGGACCGGGTCAGTTGACCTACCGACCTCAGCCTTACATCAGACTGGCGCAATAACTCATTTTCTGGATTAAATTTAATTCAGGAAATTGCAGATAATGTCCAAAACTTCTAAAATTCATACAAAATAATATATGACTTAGAATGAAATAAGTGATATATGAAAAATGATCAGAACAATCCAATCTATCCATCTATATAGGTTTCATGCATGTTAAAGTAACTTAACCCTGCTGTTTATATCAAATCATGATAATGCACCTTATAAGATCATAAGTTTGAATCTGAACTTCAACCTTGGGTTCAAATTAGCTCAAACTCTTCTGGTTCTAGTTGCATTAGCTCATCACACCATATTGCCATGTCATGCTCATGCATAATATTGTGCATTGTATTGATTGTGTTCTTCCTCGTTTGCCGGTAGCAGTCCCCTCTCAGTATATGTGGTTCCGACGATGAGTTCGATGACACCGATGAAGAGCTATACTATCTTCAGAAGTGCTAGGCAAGCAAAACCCCCTTGTTCATTCTGATACAATCCCACTCTCTCGCTCATGCTCTCTTTTACTGCATTAGGACAACCACGATTCATCTGTTACTTGTTGCGGTAGTTGAACCCCCTTTTCCTCTGCATGACCTGTCATAGCCATAGTAAATAGATGAAACACACTAGCATCAGTAGGAGTTGTTTGAGCCCTGATGTGCCTACTCATTCATGCTTGTTCGTCATGCCTGCTATTGCTTAGATTTGTGTCAGGTCTGATTCATCGGGGATGAATTGGAAAGTTGTGAACATGTCCTACTCTTGAGAGCTAAGTGTGTGAACACGATTTGGTAAAGGTAGAGGTGAGACGCCATGTAGGAGTACATGGTGGGTTGTCTCATTGCAGCCGTTCTCAGGAACTTAGTTCTGTGTTTGTGATCCATGAACAGCTACTACCACACATTGGGACCAAAACTAATGGACCCTCTCAGCTTCTTAACCACCCTTGTCCTCTGTCCAGGAGTTGCAAGTAGTTTCTGGTGTTTGTGGTATGCTCGAGGTCGTGCGCAGTGCTGACTCGAGGGGTGGGCTGTGATGCGGTAGGCACATGGCCAGGTATGCCAGGCGCCTGTCTAGTGTCGCGGAACCCTGTACACATCATTTGGGGCTGTATGTGGGAACCTCGGCCGGACTCCATGTGGATGGAACCAGAATAGGCGATAAACCTGGACTAGAGACTTGAATATTTAGGTAGGCCGTGGCCGACACCCTCGTTGGGCTTCCTATTGAAGGTTGCCGAGTACATGTTGTGTAAACAACGGTAAGTGGTCAGAGCGTGTGTGAAGAAGTACACCCCTGCGGGGTAACATCATCTATTAGAATAGCCGTGTCCGCGGTAAAGGACCTCTGGGTTTGCCTATATAGTTCATAGACAAGTGAAGGTGGATACCCTAAAATGCGCAAGATAAGCGTGAGTGCCATGGATGGCGTCTCTTAGGGAGACGGGAGCGGATCCATAGTGGTTTATTGATATGGTGAATATGTGAAGTCGTGTGCTCCACCTCAAAAGAGTTACTTGCAGTCGTAGTTCAAGATAGCCACCGAGTCAAAGCTGGCTTGCTACAGTTAAACTACACCACCCCCTTTGTTGATAATGATGCATATGTAGTTAGTTCTGGTGTAAGTCTTGCTTGGTACATTTGTACTAACGTTTTCTTAATTTATGTTTTTGCAGAGAGACTTCAGTCTTGCTAGTATTTTCGCATGGACTTTGATGTTTAGCTTGTTACCTCAGCTACGATCTTGTGCCCTCGGCAGGATCTGGTAGATAGTCAGGCTTCTCAGCCTTTTTCATTTGTAGATGTTTGTACTCAGACCTGTTAAGCTTCTGCATGTGCTTTGACTTGTATGCTCTGAATGTTGGGCCATGAGACCCATGTTTGTAATATCTCGCTCCTCGGAGCCTATTGAATAAATACCTTGACTCATAGAGTTATGTTGTGATGCGATGATGTATTTGCACATATCGAGCATATTATGTGTATGATTTGAAATGCTTGGTATGTGTGGGATCTGACAACCTAGTTGTTCATCCTTGGTAGCCTCTCTTACCGGGAAATGTATCCTAGTGCTTCCACTAAGTCATGGTAGCTTGCTACTGCTCCGGAACACTTAGGCTGGCCGGCATGTGTCCTTCCTCGTTCCTGTGTATGTCCCTTTGGGGAAATGTCACACTTTGTTCCTTTATGTCCATGTAGCTTGCTACGACTTGGGCTCATATGTTGTTGATCGACACGTTCATTGTTCGGTCATGTATGCCTGTCCCTGTAAATTAGAGCCACTTTGGGTCCATGACTAGTCATGGCAGCCCGGATCCTTTGTCATATGGATGCTAGCGGCACTATCATATACATGAGCCAAATGGTGCAAATGGTCCCGAGCTAGGTAAGGTGGCACCCGTGGGAATATCGTGCGTGAGGCGAGGCCGCAAAGTGATATGATGTGTTACATGCTAGATCGGTGTGACTTAGGATCAGGGTCCTCACAACAAGCGTCATAGCAAAGCTGACAATGCCGAAGACACGATGGTCAATGCCGGATTCAGTGGCTCCAAACCCGGTCAGCGAAAGAGGCCATTCAAAAGAAATAAAGACGGTTCATCTAGCATGGACCTAATACTCGATTGACCTTACCAAGCCTACCAACCATACCAACAGAAGTCGTTGGGTCTTTAAACATGCCGGTAAGTTAAACACCAAGCACACGGGGAAAGGGTCGCTCATCAAGGATGATGACAAGGAGGCTGGCCCACTGAACACAGAGGGACAGAAGAAATTTACCCCCAAGGTCAAAACCGGTGAACATGATATACATTACTCACATCCCCAAGAGGGAGCACAAGCGCGCGTTAAGGGACATCTATGTGATAGAGCCAGTCGCCCCAAAATTCAACCCATGGTCAGGATGCCCGATCACTTTCGATCGCAGAGACCATCCCACTAGTATCCATCATGGAGGTTCAGCCACGTTGGTCCTCGACCCAATTATCGATGGATTCCACCTGATGAGAGTCCTCATGGACGGCGGTAGCAGTCTTAATCTGCTCTATCAGGACACAATCCGGAAAATGGTTATTGACTCTTCAACAATCAAGCCCACCAAAACTACCTTTAAAGGAGTAATACCGGGTGTAGAGGCCCGCTGCATGGGCTCAATCACATTGGAAGTCGTCTTCGACATCGTCCCTTTCCGTAGTGGCTATCATGCACTACTCGAACCAACTGTGTTTGCCCGCTTCAATGCCGTCCCACACTATGCTTATCTAAAACTCAAGATGCCAGGACCACGTGGTGTTATAATAGTCCATGGAAACATGGATTGCTCCCTCCATACTGAGGAACACACCGCGGCCCTCGCAGAAGAAGTGCAAGTCGGCCTTATCAAGACAAATTCCACATCGGCAGTCAAGCCCCCAGACCCTGTCAAACGAGTCCGGACTACCCTTCAAAATGACAGTCCAGCTTGTCAGGAGCTCGATTAGCAATTCGGCCTCTGTCTTAGCCCCAACCGAACTGCGGCGTATGTACCGCGTGCACATAACTACGCACTAAAGATACCATGGGGGATGATGGAGGCATATCTAGGATAAAGTCCACAATACGGCTCAACTGTACCTGGACCCCCATATCTACCTTTTTCTGAACTTTGTTTTTTTCAGGTTCCCTACAACACACATCACTTTTTTATGGTTCCAAGGGCCCTTTTCCCAGCACCTTATGAAAACCTACTCATTAATCCTCTCAAAGGATCACACACCAAGGCAAAAAGCAGCGTAGATGTACGGCTGAGTACCTAAAGGATCTTCAAAGATCACCTCTTCCCCTTTTTAGTACCTGTACATAGCTTTCCCTTTTTCTCGGCATGTAAAATAGGCTCGATGCTTATAGCATTATCTGTACAAATACGTTTTGACATATCAATTAGACTATAATGGAAACAGTTTTTCGCCCAACCTATTCGGTCCTGGCTTATTTCCTAATCTGTATTCCCTCTATTCTATCGTCTGATTGTCATATACACCTCGGCACGATCTAAATTGCCAGGGGCTCCATTCAACCACGTACATTTCTTAAAAATAACATAAGTCCGAACACTTCTATAGTACAATTTGGCATCCCGAATCTAGCATTATATGCATCGGCTCTGAATCAAGTCTTGGGTCAATAGTTGGATTACTCGGCTCCTGTGGTTACTACCTTATGTTCCGATTGTTCGGCTGAGGAAGTAAAGGGAGAACTACTCCGATTGTGTTTCTGGTTCATCCGGATAAACACCTCAGTAGAGAAAGCTGAAAATTGGCTGTCATGATGTGGTGAGAGCTGGTCGGCTATTCGGTGACTCGGTATAAATCTCCTGCGATTTTTTCCGTGTCACACAAAGGACCAGTTTTCACCTAGTCAGGTGTTTACAGCAACCAAGTTCGGATAACCGAACTATACTAGGGACTTCACCTACAATCTTATTGTCAAACTCCTATGGCTAAGTGAGAGATATAAAGCCGCATAGTCTGATTGCCTGGTTCGCCGCACTAACACCACCTTCAAGGACCAAGTCATTGGGTTAAGTGTGTTTATGTGCTGTTCCAAACAACCCCGTACTATTTACGCGAGGGGCTGAAGCTGACGACTAGCCAACTCTCAGATTCAATAAACAGCCGCAACGGAGGGAAAATAATTTCAGATGAAACAAGAAAAATATTATACAAATGACTTGTTTTCATAAATACAAAGTTTGGGCAGCACAGATACATTCACTCAAAAATGATGTCCTTCAAACACTGGCCCTCTACAATGCGGGATCCTTCAAGGACGTTGTTGAAATATCGTTCCGGCGTACCGTGCTCCTTGCATGTGGGAGGTCCCTCGGTTGCAAGACTGGTGGCATTCATCTTAGCCCACTTCACCTTCACATGGGCGAAGGCCATCCGGGGACATTCGATACAGACTAACCGCTTCATAGCATCAAGCCATTGGCAGGCATCGACTAGTTGCTTAACAAGCCCAAAGTAGCTACTAGGCATGGGTTCGGCTGGCCAAAGACGGACTATAACATCCTTCATGGCCAGTTCAGCCACCCTATGTAGCCCGTTCTCCTGTTTCAGCTGATCACCAAGGGGCACAGGATGCTCTGGCGCAAGGTACTGCAACTAGAACACCTTCTCTTTTGAGCTCCCCTCTTCGGCTCGGAAGAAATCTGCAGCATCAGCAATACTTCAGGGTAGATCCACAAACGCTCCTGGAGAACTCCAAATGCGTGTCAGTAAGGTGTACTTTCTCCTTACAATTTTTCTATGCATATTAAAGTCCTTACCCGCCGTGATTTGCTTGGCCTCTCGGATCTCCCGACAGGCGCCTTGAGCTTCAACCCGGGCCTCCTTCGTGCTTTAGAGCGCTGTAGCAAGTTCGGAGTCCCGATCCGACACCATGCGCTCCAAGGACTCACATTTCACTACAAAAAAGACACATCCGTGACATTTTGGGCCGAACGAAACTTTTTTCTATCATACATATGATACTTCTATGACGATAATTGTGACAAAACCCGGTATCATCATAGATGTGGTGGGCTCCTACTTCTATGAGAAAACATCATGACAGAAAATGGGTTTTTCATCCTGGGCGGGCTGGAGACGCAGCTGCATGACATTCTTTGGGCCGTCCATGATGGAAAAAACTGTGGTAGAAGCGAGGGCGAGGAAAATTTCGGGGAGTTCCTGGTTACGGTGGGCGGTCGAGGGCCGAGCGATGCGCGTTTCTCTCATACAGGTACGCGCGTGTGTGCGAGGCGTTGGCTCTAACTGAACCCGAGCGAGGCTTTGGGCTCTAACTGAACCCGAGCGATTGCACTGCAGGCTACGCGTTACTGAACTCGAGCGAGCGATCAATGGCTATTAACTGAACCCGATCGAGTGATTCCTTCGCAACTGCTGCTAACTGAAGCTGATCGATGTTGCCTCTCTGGATGAACATTGAGCATTGCGGGGGGGGGGTGGATGAACAGTGGGCGGTAGCGTTGCCTCTGGATGAACAGGACCCCGTGGTGTGGAGGGCTGGATGAACAGGACGAACCCGTGGAGGGCTAGATGAACAGTAGACGGTGGAGGGGTGCCCGTGGAGGGGTGGTTGAACAGTAGCCGGTGGAGTAGCGCGTGGTGGAGGCTGGATGAATAGGAGCCCTTGGAGGATGGAGGAGGTCGACGGTAGCCCGTGGAGGCTGGAGGAGGTCGACGGTGGAGATGAACAGTATCCCGTGGAGTCCCGTTTTGCGGTACGCCACACCCCTCACGATGAACAGGACCCCCGTTTCGACCGTAGTGCTCCAACACAAGTCTGTTTCCTCTGTTTTGCGCTACGCCACACCCCTCCCGATCAACAGGACCCTCGTTTCGACCGTAGCACTCAAACACAAGTCCGTTTCGTCCGTTTTGCGGTATGCCACACCCCTCCCGATCAACAGGACCCCCATTTCGACCGTAGGAGGTCCGTTTCCTCCGTTTTGCAGTACGCCAGACCCCTCCCGATGAACAGGATCTTGTTTCAAACGTGGACGGTCAAACACAAGGTTGTTTCCTCCGTTATGCGGTATGCCAGGCCTCGTTTCCATCGCCTGTTCTGTCGAAGCCCTCCCAATGAACACCACGAGGAATTACGTTCCGACCCACCCGGTTGGCTCCCACGCGTTCCGTTGCCTCTTGATGAACATGATGCATTCCGTTGCCTCCCCATGACCACGACGCATTCTGTTGCCTCCCCATGAAAACGACGACGACGTTGTTTCTCCGTTTCGACCCAGCCGTGTACACGAGCCCTGGCCATACGTATGCGCGAGTAGGCGTTCGAAACCCCGTCCATATGTACACATACGTGGCCGTATTTTCTTTCTTGCACACTGGCCGCTGTACGTACATGTACATGCTACGTGCGCGCCTCTACTACGACACATACGCGCCTCTACTATGACACGTGCGCGCCTCTACATCGACCAGTATATATGTATGTACACGTTCGCGACTAGAATGACAATGCTACGTACCCTTCGACCAGGTGGGTCCCGACTGTCAGGCACTTCCTTGCGTGCGAAGATGAAGCTGGCAGGTCCCAGCAGTCAGGGGGGTGAATCGTTTTGTTTTTTTTTGCCTGGACACACTTCCTTGCGTGCGAAGGTGTAGCTGGTGGGTCCTAGCAGTCAGGGGGGAACTTTTTTTTGCAAAATACGGTGGCCCGTCCGGTGGGTCCCCGCTGTCAGGTGGAGGAATAATTATTTTGCACGTAATAAGGAGGCACTTCCTTGCGGCCGTCATGGACCTAGCTGCCAGCCTCTCCATGCACAGTACTCTTCCGATGGAAATCGGTCGTTGACCACATTGACCACACTGCACCGAGAGCACCACGGCGGTGGACGACGGCGAGGCCTAGGAAGGGGACGACGCGGAGCTGGGGAAGACGCAGTAGTGGATGCCCACGTGAAGAGGAGTACGAGGGTTCACTAGTTCGGTTGTGGTGTGAGGCTGTTGTCGCCGTAGAATAACAGGGGGTGTCGGTGAGTAGAGGGATGGCCTGGCTAGCGGTGGGAGTAGTAGGGGCCGGTGAGGCCTCCGCAGTATCACATCCGGCCACGGGAGGTGGGAGCATGCAGCACGACCGGCGCTGCTTTGGGCGGCTGGAGAACGAAGACCAGAGGTTGAAGAAGCACTACGGCCGTGGGATGGACATCGTACGGGCACTAGAGTATTGACTAAGTTGACAAAGCCCTCCGTCCCCATCAACTTAGTAGGCCCACAATTCAGCGTGCGAATATACTTGGTCCCAGATAGCAGGGGGGGTATTCATTTTTTTGCGTAATGAGGCACTTCCTTGCGTGCGAAGATATAGCTGGTGGGTATAAGCTGTCAGCGGCGGTAATGTTTTTTTGGGGAAATACAGAGGCCCTTTCGGTGGGTCCCAGATTTTAGGTGGAGGAATCATTATTTTGCGCGTAATAAGGAGGCATTTCCTTGCGTGCGGCCGTGGACCCAGCTGTCAGTCTCTCCACGTATAGTCCACTTCAGATGCATATCAGTCGTTGACCACGTTGACCAGGCCGCGCCGAGAGCACCAGGGTGGTGGACGACGGCGAGGCCTAGGAAGGGAACCACATGGAGGTAGGGAAGACTCGGCAGTTGTTTCCCACACGGAGGGAAGTATGACTGTATGAGGGTTTACTGGTTCGTCTGCCGTTGCCGAAGAATAACAACAGGTGTGGGTGAGTAGAGGGATGGCTAGGCCAGCAATGGGAGTACGGTGGGGCGGTGAGGCCTGCGTGGCAGCACAGCCGGCCGCAGGGAGGAGGGAGCAGGCAGTCCAACTGGCGCTTGTTTGAGCGGCTGGAGCAGGAAGAGCAGAGATTGAGGAACCACGACGACAGTTGGATGGAAATCCAACAGTCGCCGCTTGTGCGTCAACCTTTTTTTAGGAAAGCCTCAAATCTATGGAAAATAGCATACAACCCATCTACCATTATTTCTAATAATTTACAGCCCATTTGCTAAATCTTCAGGTTTTTTTTTTGGAGCCTATATTCTTTTTGTTAGCATTACAGCCCATATTGTGGCCATGGTTAAAAAATTATACAAAATTTTGCATATTTCAGTGCGGTCCGAACTGTTTTTAATCCCGAAATTTCGAGTCACATTCAAAATGATTTTAAAAATAAATGTATAGCAATATAAAATCCAACAAAATGTTCATGCATAAAAATAAATGAAATTTAAAATCTCGAAATGAAAAAAAAAAGATATTTGAAACTAATTGCCGGTTTGATGTGTTTTAAAAATGTACAGCCCATTTCTCATTACTGATAGGCCATTTTCTCTGCCAGCCGAATGTAGCTCTCCTCGTCTTGAAAGATTTGCAGCCCAACAGGCCTGACAAAGTGACTTACTTGGCAAATCACAAAAAAACTGGGTTGTGGCCGTGGACCCAGCTGCGGCCGTGGACCCTGCTGTCAGCCTCTCCACATACAGTACTCTTCCGATGGAAGTTGGTCATTGGCCACATTGACCACGCCGCGCCGAGAGCACCAAGGCGGTGGACGACGGCGAGGCCTAGGAAGGGGATGACGCGGAGCCGGGGAAGACGCGGCAGTGGATGCCCATGCGGAGAGGAGTATGAGGGTTCACTTGTTCGGCTGCAGCGTGAGGCTGCCATCGCCGCAGAATAATAGGGGGTGTGAGTGAGTAGAGGGATGCCCTGGGCCAGCGGTGGGAGTAGTAGGGGGTGGTGAGGCCTCCGCAGCATCATAGCCAGCCACGAAAGGCAGGAGCACGCGGCACGATCAGCGCTGCTTTGGGCGACTGGAGCAAGAAGACCTGAGGTTTAAGAAGCACTATGGTCGTTGGATGGACATCGCACGGTCATTGGAGCTAGAATCGTTCATATTGACTAAGTTGACAAAGCCCTCTGTCCTCATCAACTTAGTAGGCCCACAAGTCAGCCACCCACTATGGTGGGTCCCAGCTAGCAGGGGGGTATTCTTTTTTGTGCTTAATAAGGAGACACTTCCTTGCGTGCCAAGATATAGCTGGTGGGTCCGACTTGTCAGCGGGGGGAATGTTTTTTTCATGAAATACAGAAGCCCTTCGCACGTACAGTCCACGTACAATGCATAATAAGGAGGAACTTTCCTTGCATGCGACCATGGACCTCATGGGTCTCAGCCATCAGGCTCTCCATGTACAGTCCTCTTCCGATGACTCTCGTATGTTGACCACGCCGCACCGAGCGCACCAAGGTGAAGGACGACGGCGAGACTCCAGTCTGGAATGACCCGGAGATGGGGAAGACGCGACAGTGGAGTCGTAGACGGGGAGGAGTGGGAAACTTGACTGGTTCGGGTGCGGGGTGGGCCTACACTCGGCAGAGAATAACAGGAGGTTCGGAGTGGAGCGATGGCCTGGCCGTCAGCGGGGTAGCGTTTCGCTGAGGAGCTCAAAACAACACCGCTGGATGCCGAAGGCTAGAGCAGGCGGTTCTGGCAGCGTTGGGGAAGAAGACGAGAGATTGACGAAGAATCCTGGCCGTTGGATGTAAATCCAACGCCTTCTTAGGCTTCGACCAACTGGCCCACATGTCAGCCAGTCCATTTGTTTTTTTAGCCCATTTGGTGGGCTGGGTGAAACAATGATGTAGCATCTATGCAGCACGTTTAAATCCCATTTGCATTTTTCTCGAAATCCGCGGACTTGCTGGGCTAGGTGAAAATATCATGTTGGGCTAGACGGAGAAATGTTATAAAAACATAAACACATGATTGCACGTCTATTACTGGATTGGTCAGTAAAATCTTTGCAAGCTTATGTACACAGTCAATAGGAGTTAACTTGCCAAGTTATATATAAACAATTATTATTATTATTTTGTAAGAACTTTCAACTTACGAAATAAAATATCATTTAAATTTGATGAGTTAATAGTACGTGGGGTATTATTATTTTTTAGGCTAGACGTGGGACGGTTGAGTTAGTTCTAGGGAAAAGTACTGGGAGAAAATTCAGTTTACATCGAAAAAGAAAGTGGGAGAAAATTCAGAGACCTGCTAGGTCCACCTGAGGAGGGGAATATGTTGGGAGGAAGGAGATTCAAAGCATGGTAGCCGAGTGAACTAGTTTTTTTAACGGACAAGTGAACTAGTTACATACATAAGCAAATAGCCACTAAAAAAAGCAATCAGGTTAATGTGTTCTTAAAAGAAATATTTCGGACAAAACAGATAATTAGGACACATAGGATAATGCATGAAACACTCAAATGATAAAGGTGCTTATAAACAGATAAAGTACAACATCTAGACCTTCCTGGCACGCTTGATCATGATGGTGCGGTTGTCCGTGTACTCGTTGGTTACAGGAAGGAAACATGCCCTCATGTCCAAGATCTGCATGTACATGTCGTAGCATGCGTATGCGTCCTTGGCCACATAGGTTATGTAGGCTAGATTTAGAGGTACCTCCCACGTGTTCATGTCATCTTCTTTCATGTTGGCATATCAGGGGTCGATGATGGTCTCAGCGAGGTCAACCATGGAGTCCTTATCCTACCCATTGCTGATGATCTTGTATTGCTTTTGGATGTCGACAAGCTTGTTGCACCAGATGGCCGAATCATCGCGTTCTTCCTTCTCTCCACCGTAGCGAAGGTGCAGTCGGCGCTGCCGATGAAACGGGCGAATGCTCCAGAACCTGGTGTAGCCATAGGACTGAGGCGAGGCAGAGCTTCACCGAGTCCGTATCGTTGGTGTACATCACATTCAACTTGGTGCAGCCATAGGACTGAACGGTGAACTCAAAGGGGAACTCCTTGCAGAAGTCCATATCCAGCAGGCTCACCCCTCGGATCGCCATTGGAGTCTCTTTGAGTGAACGAGTGTGTAGGCGGCGGCAGGAGTTTGTTTTTCAGCTCTTGGGGAACTGGATTCAACAGTAAGCTGAGTGTGTACAGGCGACAACAGTTACTACCTCTCCCTCATCCGCTGCATGCCCGGCAGAAGATGCACCCTTGGCGCATTCAAATGCCTCCATTAAGAAACCTACTCCGGCCACACGTCGGTTCACGAGCGGGTCTGTATTGGTACTATAATAACATGAGTTAGTGGTCACTTTACTTAAATTTAATTAGCTTTAATAGAAATTTATACTTAAAACAAACAATGCATTGGCTCGTTCTATCAGTGCCACAGGATCAACATGCACAACAATTAGAATTATTATTCTCAGGACACACACAATCAACACATTTGTCGCACTTTCACAAAGATAATACTACCAAGTTTGAACTGTTTGTTATGGTTGTTGTCCTCTGCATCATCATGCCGTGTTTCCCAGCTTGCAAGATTCAGAACCAACAAATAAGATCCAAATAATAAGTACAACAAAGGGTCCTACACATCTCATTGATTCCCAGCTTGCAAGATTCAGAACCAACAAATAAGATCCAAATAATAAGTACACCAAAGATGCCTCCACATCTCATTGATTCCCAACTTGCAAGATTCAGAACCAACAAATAAGATTCAAATAATAACTACAACAAAGATGCCTACACATCTCATTGATTCCCATCTTGCAAGATTTAGAACCAACCCATTAGAGCCTTTGGATAAAGTGAATATCAGGATTAAATCCATCTTGGCTAGCCATGTCATATAATCGAAGAAATTGGCGAATGCTCTTGACCGTCACAACATCTGTAGTTGAGTATTCCTGTTTGCACAGCACAAACAAGGAGACAGGAGAGCATGATTGCGCTTTAATAGTGGCCTCCTTCAACTCAACCTGCAGCTCCACTAGGATGAGGTCTGCCTGGAGTTCAATGATTCAATTCATGCGCCTTTTTCTGCAGTTCACCTAAAATGAAGCAATGGTTGCATCATTTAGCTAGCAAGAAGTACTTGCTCTCGTGAGCTGGTAGGTTCTTCTTTAGTAGTTGCACTAAAATTGAGGAACATTAAGGTTGGTTGTCCGTCTCATGTAAGGTGCAACTATAATTTTCTTATCCTTTTGTGCAGTTCCACTAAAATAAAGTGCCATTATGGTGGCAGTGACGACTCCATCTTGCAAAGGCTAATAAAATGTTGCACGAGATTACCAGCAGAACTTGAAGCATATTTTGGAAGCTCCAATCACCATTTTGTGCAGTTCCACCAAAATTGAGAGATGTTGCCCACGTGACATTTTAGTTGAACTGCAGAAGACACTCATTCCAAAAAAAGTGTTTTGTGCAGTTCACCAAAAGGTCACAATAGCAACAAGGTGAAATGGATATCCCTATCTGCACAAAAAGATAGAAAGTAAATAGTTGCTGGTCAATAAGAATATACGAAACATATACAAAATGAAAATAAGCATCTTAATTATGTTCATGGCAATCACGCCAGGACAGTAGAAATTTTAAAACGTCAGCAATGCTTCATGTTACCAGAAGCATTATGATTAACAATGAGATTCCTCAAATATGGGATTACTTTAATTGTGGCATTGCTTGTTTACCAGACACAGTAAATCAACAGCAGCTAAAGAGTTGGTTTAAGGCATGGGACCGTGGGGACACCAGGACACTCAGCAGTGTAAAGGAGCAACTTACTTATCATACTGAGGAAAACAGTAGGAGTGCCATTTGTAACAGAGTTTAATTGCATCTTATCACCAGAGGCATTAGATTAACAATAACATTGGTTAGACATGTCCCTAAGGTAACAATGTGATCGCTTCATTTTACATGCACCCTTACATTAACAACAGCAAAAGGTTGGTATAAGGACATGCGACAGCGGACGCATCAGCACAATGTACCTACAAGGAGGCATAAAGTGGTGATGCCAAGTTTGTTCATGCTATGAGAGGGCACCAAACCTAATCCTGGAGACCTTGTACTATGTGAGGGCAGCAAATCTAATCCTAGAGACCTTTTACTATGTGAGTGCAGCAAATCTAATACTGGAGAACTTTTACTATGTGAGGGCAGCAAATCTAATCCTGGAGACCTTTTACTATGTGAAGGCAGCAAATCTAATCCTAAGACCTTTTACTATGTGAGGCCAGCAAATCTGGAGACCTTTTACTATGTGATGGCAGCAAATCTAATCCTGGACATACTCTGTTGACTTGTCCACCATCCACCACTTTCTATCCTTTTTTCAACCAATAACAGATCTGTTCCTTATCCAGTTTGTGCTGCGTTTTCCCATTATTTCCCTTTTCAACCAAGAGACCAGTTGGGTATCCGGTCTCTACTACTTTCACCATATTATTTCCTCTTTGAATCAAGTCCTAGATTCATGCTACAACTTTCCCCGCTTTCTTCATTGTTTGAACAAAGCCCTAGATTCGAATGCATGAAGTAGCTTTACCTCTAATAATACTAAAAATTTAGGTGGCTTTGGAAGAGTTGATGGGAGTAGAAAAAGATGCACATGTAGACACGTGGGGAGCTGGGGCAGTAGAGCAAGGCCGCTTTCGAAGAACTTATACATGAGGGTCGCCGGGATGTCAGCGGCGGCAGGTCGGATCTACGGACAATACGTCAGGGAGGAAGAAGGGTTGGAGGACCTCCCGAGCGAGCGCTATGTCGGAGAGAACGACACGGGAAGAGGATCGGGCCCCTCTGGCAGCTGTGGGTTTCCTCACTCGGCGGCGATGACCGCGTGAACGATGCACCTTTTAGTCCTCTACACACACCGGCCGAAGAGATCCGGCCGGGTCTGTGACCAGCGGTGAGCAGAGAGAAAATGTCGCTACCGCTATCTTGTTTATATCTAGAGAGGATGAGAGAATGAAGAGAGAAACCCTAGTAAAGCAAGCACTCAAGCCCCTGCATCCATATATAGTGGAGTGATTATCTTTTTTCTCTCCACAACAAGCGTTTCAATTTGTTTACGTGGCATTAAAGAAAAGAAACTCTCTATTTAAGGTTACTACTGTACGACTCTTATTTACTACTAGTAGTACTCCCTCCTTTCTGGTTTATAGGGCTTATCTCCAAATTTAAGTTTTTCCATTTTATAAGGCTCAATTTGGTTGTTTCCCATCACATGTTCAGATTCCAAGGTGCATTAAATGATTGCATGCAAGTACTAAGATAAAATTGACCAATGCATGTACTTTATGCATGCATGCATTGCAATTAATACATTGGTAAACATAACTTTTTGAGGAAAATAAGAGCATTAATTGGGTGCTTTTGCAAACTACAAAAAGTATTCCACCACTCACCATCTACCTTGGTTGGTGAGATTTTTGAATTGAGCCCTATAAACCGGAAAGGAGGGAGTACTACAGTATTGTTCACTTGTGCTCCCCGCCCCTCCATTCATTGAACAACCCCACGAGTGAATAAACATACAGTAAGTACTATATTTATATAGAACAAACAAGCTCGAACTATTTTCATGTAGTTAAAAGTTGAGGGCGGGGCTTTTCCTGGGCAGTACGCACAGTAGTTTTCGGGTAGGCGGTTTGACAGAGAGGCGAGGAGGGTGAACGAGTGGCGGATTCTCAAACATACTGTTGGAAAGGTCAGGCTGTGCGATTTGATGGCGCGTTACTCCTGGAAAGGGTTGTGATATGACCACTCACTATAGTCATGAATTACTGGCGCTCCGATCGGGGTGATGACCCCTTCCGTTTTGCGCTCTAATCTTGTGCATGACATGTCGACCCGGATGCTGGGTCTCCCACATGTCAGAGTAGTAAGAAGGAGCAAAGAATGATGCGCTATATATTAGTACTACTACTACTCAGGTCGGAGGAGTGTGAACCACGGCAGCCTAGTGAACCAGCAGTGCGGACCATGGCAGCCCAGTGAACCGGCAGTAGCAAACAATGTGGTGATATGGCCATAAAAAACAATGTGCTACGGTCCACACTGTAGCATGTACATTAACACTCCTCTTTGTTTGGATCCCTGAGTTAGAGCTAGTTTGGGTTGAAATAGCCTCAAATTATCGAAACAAGATGGGTTAGTTTGAGCTAGTTTGCTCTAACCCAGCTAAAAAACTAGCCCGGTGGAGAGGTTCTAATTGGGTTAGTTATCCTCGGGCCCACTAAAAGAGAACTAAAAAATCTCCCCTGCCTGCGCCAGATCGCTCCCCACCCCTCTCGCACGAATCCTCATTGTTCCCCATAGGGCCGCTCACCCAAGGGCCGCTCGCCCTCTCTCTCCTCCGGCTGCCCTCTCCTTCCGGCGTCCGCCGCCCTACTTCGGCCGCCCTCTCCCTCCGGCCTTCGAAGGTCGCCCCGCTCCCCCTTCACCAGTAGTTTTTCTCCCTCTGTCATGTGCGGCGGAGGTGCATCTACCACGGAGCTCACGAGAGGGGTGAGTTTGTTCGTTCCTTCTCTGTCTCACGGCCATATCATTGATCTTGCTTGCTCTAGCGCTAATTCTGATTTGGAAAAGTAGATCCTGATCAAACTTGGTATAGATTTGTGGTGCAGGCATGGAATTTTTTGATGCTGCTTGAGGAGGTAATAAATCTTTCTAGAGGCCCAAAGATTCAGTTCACCTTTCTAGGTATTTCAATTTCAGGCTTGCATTATTTCAAGAGGCCCAAAGATTCAGTTCACCTTTCTAGGAATTTCAGTTTCAAATTTGCATTATTTCTAGAGGCCCAAATATTCAGTTCACCTTTCTAGGTATTTTAGTTACAGGCTTGCATTATTTCTAGAGGCCCAAAGATTAAGTTCCCAGTCGGCGGCAAGCGGCCCTGCTACCCATGCCGATGTCGACCTCAACTCGCAAGGGCCGGTGTCGGAGGGGATCCCGGGGCTTGGGCTCTACAGAGCCTTCCTCCAGAGCGACGATGGCGAGCTCCTCCCTCGGTGCGTGAGGGGCTCCGGGCTCCCTCCCTATCATGAATGACTTCCGTGATGACTTAGCTCATGATTTGTTTCATAAAGTGTTTTTTTTATTTTGTGAAGCTTGATTGACGACTTGTATGTTTAAGTGGGATATCTCATTTGTATGGACAAAGTAAAAATTATCATGTTTTGCATGCTTGATTTGTATAGATGGTTCGTTTATGTCAATTGTGAGAGGGAGGAGGCCACATAATAACTAGCCGCACCAAATCCGGTAGGAAATAGGGTCCAAAGTAGTCAAATGGTTGAGAAAGAGCATTTATTGTCAATCTAACCCTGCCATCCATACACCTCTTTGGTTTAGAGTTAGTTCAGGGTTAGAATCTAACTCTAACCTCTAACTGAGTTAGAGTTCTCCTCGTCTCAGTTCATCGCCATCATACTTTCCCCATTCCTGTGTTTTCAGTATCCTACGAATCAAAGAGGCCCTTTTTTCGGGAAAAATCAAAGAGGCCCTTAGACTGGTTTAAGTCCGGTCATTTTTTATAAACGTGTTATGTCCAAAATTTAATGAACGTGCTCCGTTTTCTACAAAATAATGCGGTTTCATGTAGTAATTCATTCATTTATTTATTCTTCCGCGGGGAGTTTGCATGTAATTCGTGAGGTCTGAAATGTCAAGTACCCCGGCATATGCTCCGAGTTGTGCATGCACTACGACCCAGATGCTCTATGTCCCACATGTCAGTGAATGGGAGCACGTGGAAATAGCCTAGGAGTACATATAGGAGGATAAATGCGTGAAAAAATATGTACTGTGAAGCATAGCTGCAGTTTGAAAAGGAGACCTCAAGTGATGACAGTTATAGGTCGCACGCACCCAACTAGTGGTACTAGACATATGACTAATTTTTCCTTCAAAACAAAAGAGGCACGAGTGCTCAGTACTCCTATTCTATAAACACGAGTCCCATCTGACAATAGCGTCCGTGCTACAGCTAGCTCTCCTTCCTCGTTTCTCTCTTCTAATTCTAAACTCGGCCGACGCCCGATGGGTGGGGTGGGTTTGCTCAACTACAGCCCCACCTCATAGTGAAAACGTTATGACTGGAATAAAAATGCCATATACTCCCTCCGTTACTAAATATAAGCCTTTTTAGATACTATTTCAAATGGAATACAGCATACAGATGTATGTAGACATAGTTTAGAGTGTAGATTCACTCATTTTGCTCTGTATGTAGTAGTCACTTGCTGGAATCTTTAGAAAGACTTATATTTGGGAACGGAGGGATTACTATAATATTAAAACATTAAGGCCACGAGGCGATGCAGTGCTGGTTACAGGAGGCAACAAGAAGAGATGCATCCATCCACGACGTCCACCTCCTCGACTCAGGGCGCCAGCCCACCAAACGGCGCCTAAGTAGCAGCGGCTTTCGTGGCCAGGTCGACGTGCTTCTGAACAATGGCGTCGAAAGATTCCAGCCGCTGGAAGAAGGACAACATCTTTCTGTCCTTGCTTGCCTTGTAGTGTCCTATGTAGACAATTTCCTCGTAGACGTGAATGTGCAGTTCGACGGTTTCTTGCATGGCGAGGCGCTGAGCGGCGAGCGCGGCCTCGAGGTGCACATTCTTCATCGCGACCTCCGGCACCTATAGGGCCACCAGGACTTGAAAGAGTTCGTCAGCATGGAGGCCGATGAGGGTGGCAGGCAATGAGGATCCTGGGCACGCGGGCTGGAGCAGTACGGCAAGGTCGTCCACGCGCTTCTTGACGGCGGTGAACTTGCGGATGGAGTTGACCATCATGTCGTCCATGCGAGAGGTGAAGTCGGCGTCGGCGAGGGCTACGATGCTGGCGGTCGCTAGCACCGTCTGGAAACGCTGCGCGGTGCGGGGCCACAGGCCGGCGCCTTGGATGATTTGGCACAACCGACTGCCGCTCTCGTCCATCGCCTCCGTAGGTGCTTGTGGCTTCTGGTCACATGGTCTTGGATTGGAGTGAGCTGTGTTGCGCAGAGACTTGGGAGTAGATGGATTGGAGTGGTGGGGCGCCTTTATTATATGAGAGTCCAAACTCTGTTGCATTCACAACGTGCTGGCTCTATTCTGCTTCTCCAATTAATTCCCTCTGCATGTAATTAAGGATGCATCATTGATCGTTCAACGTCTCGGGAACCGCTACCCTCTCCCTCCTTGGCATTCAAGCACCTATGGACCCATCGACGACGAGGTGCCTATGGTGACTTCGTAAATTTCAAGATGATAGTGTCATGCATGTGTGCGTTCATAGGGGTGAGTGTATGCGCGTGTATATGAGCGCTTGCGTATGTACTGTGTCAAAAAAACGTAAATGCGTGTCAAAAAGAGACTAGTCAGTATACTCAATATTGTGCACCTCGGAGAGGAAAACGATAGAACTACTAAGTATTTATTTACGGTGCAGATTCACTCATTTTTCTCCATATGTACTCCGTCTCGGTGTACTCTAGTCACTTGTTGAAATCTCTAGAAGGGAAAATACTCCTTTCTGGTTTATAGGGCTATACTAGCAAGTAGTTCTACGTACTAGTACAATAGTGGGATCACACAGCAATTTTGTCTCATGCAAGAGCCTGGCTCTATGCGTGTTCCAATGTTCGCAACTGCAATGTTCTGTTTGCACTTGGCTCTTCGCCTCTTCAAGAAGACGAACAATGATGTTACTACTACTACTTCTACAGTGTTGAATCCACTGGTGCATGTCCGTCCACCGCGAGCGGGACGGATAGCTTGTTGTAGAAGTACTACTAAGCAAAAGCGTGTCCTCGTTTGCGAGCAACCGCGTGCATGGGCAAGGGAGAAGGCGTGTAGTGGTAAAATCAAGCTTCTCCCCGTGTACGAGTTGACGCGACACATCATAGCACTGGCCCCACATGCTTGCCTCTAAACTTGGCTAAAAGACCCGCAGTGTAAATTATATTTTCTGCAACCTCTAACATTTACCCACCACAAAATAATATATATGTGGTCGTATGCATTGTTCTGATGCAGAGGCCGGGGAGTCCTCCCTTTTCGAAGAAAACAAATTAAAATATGTATTCCTGTCTTGACCAGATGAGTGTGCAAACTACAATCACCAGGGTGAGAGGTAGGGCCAGAAGACTATTTTAATTTTTTTAAAGAAACTTCGAGACGGCCACATAGCATGGAGCTGACCCCAATGATTTTTAGCTTACAGGCACAGTACATGCTACCCTAGACTACTCTACACATGAAACTGCCACACGAGTTTTCGGGCTGCGCTTGGCTCTTCGCCTCTTCGGGAAGTCGAACAATGATGGAGTACTACTACACTGGAGGAGTACTACAGTACGCTTTTGGCCATCTAACACCGATTGAACTGCTACATGTCCACCGTGTGCATGAGGGAGAGCATGTAGCAAAAGCTTCTCCAAGTCTTGCCTGCCACCACGCTCATGGGCGAGGGAGGGACGCTCTTGCCTTTGCGTGTATGATAGGTGGGCCCGACAGGTGTGTGGCCAACCCTGTCATACAGCCAAAGACAGGTGTAGTTAAGTCCTGTAGGGAGAGGATAATCAAACTTCTCGTTGATGTACGAGTTGACGCGACACATCAAAGCACTACACTCGATATATTTCAATAATTTGCATTTACCGATGCATTAATTACAACGCATGCATGCATGCCGTGACTCTCCTTTTGATACTTGCATGTGTTGATTTAATGCACCTTGAAGTAGTATAAAATATGTGACGGTAAAGCTTTGTAATGCCCCGGCCCAAGTCGAGAGATGGTTGTGCACGAGGAGGGCGAGATCATGCAGACCGAATAGGACCCGATGATGGAGCTCTCTAAGGTCTCGATGGACCTCACCGTGCTCCACTGCCCCTTGTGCCTCCGCCCCTTGACGCCTCCAGTGTATGATGTTCCAATACACCTCGTTCGTTCGGCTGATTGAGCAAGGTGCAGGTTTCTTGATTGATGTGTTCTTTGATTGATTTCTACAGTGCAAGGGAGGGCACCTGGCCTGCGCGGACTGTCACGTTGAGTGCCACGGGAACCAGCGGCAGTTCCAAAAGTGCAAGCGCGATGGTGGATTCGACGTGCGGAACATGGCGGTGGACTCCATTCTTTCGTCAGTGAGGGTGGAGTGCCCGCACGAAGGCTGTGGGCTCTACGTCACTTACCACAAGCTCGTCGATCACCAAAGCATGTGTACGCTCATGCCCTGCAAATGCCATGTGCCCGTCTGCGGCTACGAAGGCCCGCCGCCGGCGCTCTACCACCACATCAGCACCCCGCATCCCATGCCCGTGCACAGGATCTAGAATGGCAAGGTGCTCTAGCTGCAAGTGCCACTATCGGAGCCACGGCTCTTGATGTTCGCGGAGGAGGACGGCCGCATGTTTTTCTTGGTTGGCCGCGTGCTCGACATCGGCGCGCCTATCACCGTGTTAGTCGTCTGCATCAGAGCGGGGGCGTCCCCACTGCCACACTGCATGACCAAGCTATGGGCGAACGGCCCGCCGGGGGAGCCCAAAGGCACGACCGATGCCGTCAAGGTGGAAATGGAGGTGACAAGCAGAAAGGATCCTGGCGACGTCGAAGTGCAGGAGCTGACCTTCTTCACAGTTCCACCCAAGCTACTGGCGGGGGCTAAGTTGGTATCCCTCCACATTCAGATTGACAAGCTCACGTCCTAAATGTTTCTACAATGCCTTCTGTTTATCTTAGTAATATGCTAATATAGGGATTACCCCGGTCTACTTTAGCTTAAGAAATGGTGGGTTTTGGTGGCGATGCAGCAATTACTTTGACATCAGATCAGTAATTTCCAACAGTCGAACGGATATTTTGTGTCTGTTGGATATAAAGTTCCTTTGGGTAAGAAGTACTACTTGTCATCAAAATGGATAAAAGGAGATGTATGTAGACGTATTTTAGTTCTAGATACGTCCCTTTTTATCCATTTTGATGACAAGCACTTCTTTCGTTCCACAATACATGCCTTCCATTTGTCAAAATATAGATGTATCTAGACATGTTTTAGTATATGTGTACATCCATGATAGAGCCAATCGGATGGTTGAGAACACTACAATTCGTTGCTACATATGCGTGTGTGACTCCCAGATGCAGAGGCCGGGGGTCATCATCCTCCTTTTCGAGAAAAAACAGACGCGTGTGTGAGAGGACGAGTGCGTGCATGCACCTCTTCTCTTCCTATATAACGTACTAAACTTAGAGTACAAGTTTTTGTGGGTGGCACGATGGTGCGTGCGAGAAGTCCGGAGAGATAGGTTTAATGCGTCTGGAAAAAAAGACTAGCCTAGAGCTCGCCACGCAGCTATTCCTGTCGAACACCCCATTAAACGTAAGATATGTATACGACGGTGCGAGTTATTGCACGTACACAGCAGTACTCCCTCCTTTCCGGTTTATAGGGTTTAATTCAAAAATCTCACCAACCAAGATGGTGAGTGGTGGAATATATTTTGTAGTTTGCAAAAGCACCTAATTAATGCTCTTGTTTTTCTCAAAAAAATTATGTTTATCAATGCATTAATTGCAATGCATGCATGCATAAAGTACATGCATAGGTCAATTTTCTATTAATACTTGCATGCAATTGTTTAATGCACCTTGGAATCTGAATATGTGATGGGGAACAACCAAATTGAGCCTTATAAAATGGAAAAACTAAAATTTTGAGATAAGCCCTATAAACCGGAAAGGAGGGAGTAGAAAAAGAACTACTCCATCCGGGAATAGTGCCGCACTTCGAAACTAGAACCATCAATAAATTTTGAGCTTGCGTCTCGTCATATTCCAAATTACTCCACACCATATTGAATTAAAAACCTGTTCACACTGATCACAACCTAAACGGTTTCCCACTTAGGAGCATATTAGTACCACGCTATATTGAATTCAAACCTGTTCACACCGATCACAACCTAAATGGTTTCCCACTTAGGAGCGTATTAGTACTCGGTTATAAATACTAGTATGTAAGCTTTTAAATAGCGTCCGCTACCTCCTCTATTGCGGCTGCAATAGCGATAGCGTCACCCTGCCGCTATTAGTTTAAGGTTGCATTAGAAAATAGCGTGTTGTCATGATGCGGGCGCAATATCACTTGTTAGACCGCTATATCATCCGCTATCCGCAATATTGCCCGCTATATAAGTCCTTGTTGTTCTGTTGTGTAATCCATTTTGGTAAATGTGTCTTGCTTGCATGGTTGCATGACCAGATATTGTTCAATTATAGTTTATATTCTTATATAAATGATGATTTCTCAAATTAAGTGTCATATTTTTTTCAGTGGCCTAGAAATATACACGACAATCTCAAATTTATGAGTGTTTTTTTAAAATTGTCTATGTGGACATAGCGCCCGCAATATCGCCCGCTATCCGCATTCCGCTACGCGGACCCTAATCCGCAACCAGTCCGCTATCCGCTATTTAAAAGCTTGCTAGTATGCCAAGATGACTGCACATTCCTCCTCAACTCTTCATCCACAAAAATAAACAAGCCATTCAGCATCCTTCCCTTGCGTCTTCCATGGCCAGCGTGAGTTCTAGGTCGAGAGATTGCCACCAGGGAGAGGCGAGCATGGAAGCAGAAGCACAAGAGATGTCCCACCTCGCTACGAGAGCAGCCGACATGTCCCACCACGCGGAAGTAGCAGCATAGAGGTCCCGTCGCGCCGCTGAAGCAGCACAGAGGTCCCGCGACGCCGTCGATGCAGCAGACTGGGCCGGCCGCGCCGCGGAAGTAGCAGACATGTCCCGCCGCACCGCGAATATAGCAGAGATGTCCCGCCGCGCCGTGGCGGCCTGGGAAAATTTCTCGCGGGCAAGCGACGACTATTACAGGCTGGGCGATCGGCCATAGCCAAATGGATCAGATCTCCGGTTGGGCGAGGTTGCAGGACGACATGAAAGCCTCGTTTGAACAGGCTACCGGCGTCATCCGGCAACTAAGGGAGGGCAATGAGAGGCTCCGGGACGAGCCCGACATGCTGTGGGAGAAGATCGTCCGAAGTGCATACCAACAGGAAGAGACCAGTGCCTTGTTGAAGAGGACCGGCGTCATTGTCAAGAAACTTATGGACGAGAATGAGATGCTCCGCAACGAGTGCCAAAGGATGGTGGAGGAATCCGTTGATGTTCTCAAGCATCATCTTGAGGACATGAAAGAGGTCATCGCCGCTCGCCGTGGAGACTAGTTCCCGCGGCGTGCAGCAACGCATCAAGAAAGTAGAGATCAGCGAGCTAGATCCTTGTCTTCCTTCTTCTTTTGCCCTTGTGTATTTCATGCGTAGCCGCATGTGGCTTTTTTAATTATCTTTATAATTATGTAAGACAATTAATCATCCTTATATATTCATCAGTCTTACTATAAGTCATAGTAGATGCTATATAGGTCCGTCGGATCTTACATCAAGATCCGTTCTTTCAGATTTCTTTTTTCTCTCTTAAATCTCAGTCGAGTGAGACATAGCCACGCCATTAAACAGAGGCTCGGGCACCATTAATGGAGACCTCGGGAGAGAAGTGGACGGCAGATGGAGGGCAAAGGGCTCTCCTACCGATAAGCACGCGCAGGGGTCTGATCGCACGCCTCTTGTACTCAAATAGCTACCCTGCACGGCGCCTCCTAGCTAATAAAAAATGGGGACGTGTGGCGGCACGTAAATGGTACTAGTAAGTAGAACGCCCACGGTTTCAATAATACTTGTGTTTCCGATTGTAACGTGGCACACTTGTTCCAAAATGACTTTGTTGATTGTTAATGTGCGGACCTTCGCAAATCGGACTACAAAATTACCACAGCATGTTGGTGCCATGTCATGGCACCAAGCCAAGTTTCATTATTTTCATGCGTGTTTTCGATTTACAGGAATTAAAAAACTAAGTTTCTCAATGTTTCCAACCCAGCCATGATGCCCAGAATTTTGTGTTTCATTCCCATTTCTTGCATGGAACCTAGAAATTTACCCGAGGACACACATGTGACTTTTCAACTAACTTTGGTGCACTGCAACATGTGCTTGTATTTCAAATTTGAATTATGCACACAAAGGTGACACGTTCCCTCCCAGACCCACGAGCCTTCTTGAGAGAAGCTCCGATATGCAAGAAGCTTATACCAAAATTAGTCCCTATTCGGCCAATGTTTTTTACCACGGCATGGTACTACCATGACATGACACCATGCCAAGTTTCATGATTTTAAAACCAAGTTTCTCAATGTTCCCAACCGAGCCAAGATGCCCAAATGTTTGAATTTTATTCTCATTTTTTGCATGGGACCTACAAATTCACCCTATGACACAAATGTGATTTTTCAACCAACTTTGGTGCAAGGGAGCATGTGCTTGTAGTTCAAATTTGAATTATGCACATTAAATGACCAAAAACTCAATAAATGTGTAAATAAGGCGAAACGAAGCTGGAATAATTCCAAACTTTAACAGGGCACTCATGTAGTTCTATGTTGCCTTTGTAATTAAACTCAAGGGGGACAGCGTATATCGTTTCGCACTCAAAGGTGGCATGTTCCCTCTTAGAACCACGAGCCTTCTTGAGAGAAGCTTCGGTTTGCAAGAAGCTTATACCAAAATATGTTCCTATTCAGCCAAATTTTTTACCATAGCATGGTAGTACCATGACATGACACCCATGCCAAGTTTCATGATTTTCAGACGTGTTTTAGATTTACAAGAATTTTAAAACCAAGTTCCTCAATGCTCTCGGCCGAGCCATGATGCCCAGAGGTTTTAATTTTATTCTCATTTCTAGCATGGGACCTAGAAATTCACCCGAGGACACAAATGTGATTTTTCAACCAACTTTGGTGCACGAGAGCATGTGCTTGTAGTTTAAATTTGACTTATCCACATTAAATGACCAGAAACTCAATTAACGTTTAGACAAACCAACCCGAAATAATTCCAATATTTAACAGGGCACTCATGTAGTTCTATGTTTCCTTTGTTAAGAAACTCAAGGGGGGGCAGCGTATATCTTTTCACACTCAAAGGTGGCACGTTCCCTCTTAGAACCACGAGCTTCCAAATTGGCCCAATTTTTGACCACAACATGTTAGTGCCATGACATGATACCATGCCAAGTTTCATGATTTCTAGGCGAGTTTTGGATTTACATGAATTTAAAATCTAAGTTTATCGATGTTCTCGGCCGAGTCATGACGCCCAGATGTTTGAATTTCATTCTCATTTCTTCCATGGGACCTAGAAATTCAACCAAGGACACACATGTGATTTTTCAACCCACTTTGGTGCACCGGAGCATGTGCATGCAATTCATATTTAGACTATGCACATTAAATGTCCACAAACTCAATTAATGTATAAAAAGGCCAAATGAACCCGAAATAATTCCAAAATTTAACAGAACACTCATATAGTTTTATGTTGCCTCTGTAAAGAAAATTAGGGGGACGCAGAGTATATCATTTCGCACACAAAGGTGACACGTTCCCTCTCGGAACCACGAGGCTTGTTGAGAGAATCTCCGGTTTTGCAAGAAGCTTATACCAAAACTTGTCCCAATTTAGCCAAAAATTATACATATGAAAACAGGGTTTAGATTATCCAGAACATCTCGCTACCTAGACCAACAATGTACTATGATTTGAATTCAACATAAAATGGATACAAATATTTGAATTGGAGAGCATATGGTACATGTAGTTCATAGTGAAAAATGATTACTGCTATATGCATGTTTTTTGTTATCAAGATAATATTTAAATTATTGTATAACTTGACAACAATCATATTCAAATATGGAAAATTGATTCAAATTTAGTCCATATGGTAGACGACAATATATATGCTCACATGGTGGAGTAAAATGTTCATATATGATGGAAGATCAAAATGTACGACTACATCAAGTATAAACCGCAAGGTCACCTAAGGATATATTCGAATTCAACATAATGTGGATTCAAAATTTGAAATTCGAGATCCTGGCATTTGTAATCATATAAAAAGGGACATTACTCTTTCTTTGGTGGGAATTGATTTGTTTTTTTGTTGTTGTTGAGGGAAGTGCGAATCGGTTTGGTACAGTGCTGGGTAATCTTGTTCTCTCGATTTTTTTACATTTTTCTTGTAGTTTTTTCAATGGCATCTATAGGAATATAGTAAAAGGGGACATGACTCTCTTGTGTCTTGTATGAATTGTTTTTTTACACGTTAAGTTTGTTCTGTCGAACAAGGAATCCGCACCTTGTTATCCCGAAATTTTCAAGCTCGAGTATCTTTTGTCTCACTTGCTTTGAAACTCCCGCCTCTTCAACCCGGGCCGCCTTGTTATCCTGAAATTTGGACGCGCGCGAGAACTCCCTCCTCATCTGAAATCGGTCATGTAGCCCAGACACGCGAAATCCCCCTTCTACCCCTAAGACGGAAATTGAGCTCCATGTCGCGGTGTCAAAATCGGTGGGGGTACGCTGGTAACTTACCCTACATTTCGGACAAGCGTGTCCCTAAGATTGGCTCCCCCTCCCCCTTCACCCCCCATTTGTACAAATCGAGGCCGCCAAAACCCGCGAAACCCCACGCTCCTCCGTTGTCTTCCTGACCACCGCCCAGCAAGAGACTCTTCCCGGATTGCATCGTCCACCGCAACAGCTCGTCGTCCCTCATCCACTACACCGAATGAGGATCCATTGTCAATCTCATCGTCTCGCCGGATCAGCCAGCCCGTCCTCCACCTCCAAGGAGCTGCCCCGACGTTCTCCTCGTCTATCGCGCCACCTCAATCCCCACAGCATCGTCTTGACATGCCCCACCGGAACCGCAGCACCCTCACCAATTCCTCCGATGAAGACGAGACCAACTCGGCGCCACCAAGGAGGTTCTGCACTCCCCGCTGCATTTCGTCTTTTATTCGATCTCACGGGGGCCGCCGGTGCTCGATACCGAGCAGACATGGAGGGTCTTAATCGACGGCGCCGTTACCAGCCACATCATCCACGACATCTCTCCCCCATGTCGTTGCTTCCTCGGTGGCGACTTCCACAACGGCACTAGCTGCAGCTGCTCTGACACTCGCTCGCGCTGCGGCTCTGCACTTGCTATCGGTCGCGCTGCTGCACTACTCTTGCTTTTGTTCATGCTGCTGCTCTGCTCTTGCTCTCGCTTGCGCTGCTGCTGCTGCTGCACGACTTCCGATAGCTACAGGAGTTGCTGCTTTAGCACTCGCTCGCGGTGCTACTGCACGACTTGCTCTTTGCTAGTGTGTTCCTTGCTCGAGCGTCTGTTTATTTAGATCACTGCTTCTCTGCTACTAGTGCTCGAACGCCCTAAACATCTTTTGCAATGCTCTATTACTAGTTCAATCAATTTCGACAGTAAAATTCAGTTTCGACTGTAAACATCATTTTCTTCAGTTAAGTTCAGAGTGAATAGTACTTACAGCATCTTTTGGAGCGGCCCTGGCATGGCTGATGCGTTTTATATCTAGCACTTTTTGGTGATGTATTTTACGTCATCTATTGCAGATGATATTAGGGCCCCCCGTCAGATTAACATTGTTTGTCTTGTCCTGCTTCAGCATCGTTGCCGTACACCTTAGCCGAGCTGCTCCAATGACGGAACCGTCCATCACAGTGGAGCAGTACCCTCGGTGCCGTTTCTAGAGGCCTCGGATCTTCTTCCCCATCTTCGACAGTCACACCAGTATCATCACCATCCTCCACGTCCAACCCAATGATGCTGAGGTCCACAAGGCTATGCCAAAGAGTTTGTAAGCTCATCGCATCACTTTTTTACTCTGCATTGATGTCGATCCCTCAAGGATCCTTTGCTATGGAACTACTATTCGTGCAAATCTGTTAGAAGGAGTGGAGCAAAGCAAAACTAGAGGATTTTTTTCCTTTGGTGTCTCTTTCGAAGAAAAAACGTAGGAATTTTATTCACTTGGACGTCCTTTTCAAATTAATATGCACGAAGAACAGAACTAATTGCATTACTGGCATAATAAGATTCTTATTTTTTTCATTTTCATGTGGTTTGACTTTAATTTGACCATGTTTCTCCATTCCTGTGTTCTTCCAATTCATGTGAGCCAAACACCCAGGTTGACTGAAATCCTATGTTTCCAAATGCTCTGTTTTGCACGTGCATTCCTATCCTATTCCTGTGTTTCTCCTGTCCCTGCGTTTATAGAATCCTCCAATTCTAAGGAGCCCTTATAGATTTATTTCATTTTCAGATAGGCGTCAAAGAAAACTCTGTGTGTTATGTCCTGCTCCTGCCGTGCCGTCATCCACCCCACCTGAGGTGCACCATCGACAGAAGCGTTCACTGCAGCAGAGATCCCCCCTGCAGACTTTCTTTCGCCACCTCAGATCATCTTCCCCGTTGCCAGCAGCCACGCCAACTGCAATACCATCATCGACTGAGCAGATGAACTTGAGGACTACACAGTTCCGGTAGAGATGTCGCAGTCTTTCGTGTTTGCTTACGTTATACATCGGTTATTATTACCTGCTACTTTATCGTTCAAACTTGAGTTTTGAAATGCCCATGGGTCTCATATTGTCACGCCAAATATGCGATACTATCCTAAAGCGACTCGAAGGTCCCACCAAGGATAGAACTGCATATTGATACGCTTTTGCAAGGTGGATATCATTACATCAACATTACATAATAGATGGGGATACATACAAAAGGCATACAATGCCACACGAATACAACATAATCATACACAAGAGCAACATCCGACTACAGGTGAAACACAAATAGAAACTCAACGACATCCACCCTGCTAGCCCAGGCTGCCGACCTGGAACCTATCCCCTGATGGAAGAAGAACTCCAAAACAAGCAAACATCATTCTTGCATCATGATCATCCCATAACCTGTACCTACAACTGTTGATGTAGTAATCTGTGAGCCATGAGGACTCAGCAATCCCATTACCATGGGTATCAAGACTAGCAAAGCTTAACGGGTAAGGAATGGATAAGTGGTGAGGTTGCAGGAGCGACTAAGCATGATATGGTGGATAACATACGCAAATAAGAGCGAGAAGAGAAGCAACGGAATGGTCGTGAAGCTAGCAATGATCAAGAGGTGATCCTGAACTCCTACTTACGTCAAACATAACCCAAAACCGTGTTCACTTCCCGGACTCCGCCGAAAAGAGACCATCACGGCTACACACGCGGTTGATGCATTTTAATTAAGTCAAGTGTCAAGTTCTCTACAACCGGATATTAACAAATTCCCATCTGCCACATAACCGCGGGCACGACTTTTGAAAGATAATACCCTGCAGGGGTGTCCCAACTTAGCCCATCACAAGCTCTCATGGTTAACGAAGGATATTCCTTCTCCCAGGAAGACCCGATCAGTCTCGGAATCCCGGTTTACAAGACATTTCGACAATGGTAAAACAAGACCAGCAAGACCGCCCGATGTGCCGACATCTCGATAGGAGCTGCACATATCTCGTTCTCAGGGCAACACCAGATGAACACTACGAAAAACTAAAACCAGACCTCAAGATTCCCTGAGGTGGCGCTGCAAGTGGCTCTAGTTCGGACAAACACTTAGAGAAGCATTGGCCCGGGGGGGCTGAATAAAGATGACCCTCAAGAGAGCGACTCCCAATGGAAAATTAGGTGGTGGTGAGGCAAATGGTAAAACCAAGGTTGGGCCTTGCTGGAGGAGTTTTATTCAAGGCGAACTGTCAAGGGGGTCCCATAAATCACCCAACCGCGTTAGGGACGCAAAATCCCGGAACATAATACCGATATGACGGAAACTAGGGTTGCAAGAGTGGAACAAAACACCAGGCATAAGGCCGAGCCTTCCACCCTTTACCAAGTATATAGATGTATTAATAATATAAGAGATATTGTGATATCCCAACATAATCCTGTCCACCATGGGGCAATCTTCAACTTCACCTGCAACTAGCAATGCTATAAGAGGGGCTGAGCAAAGTGGTAACATAGCCAAACAATGGTTTCCTAGGAAGGGTGCAAAAGGTTAGAGGCTGACATGGCAAATTGGGAGGCTTGAAGAACAAGTGATAGGTAGCGCAGCAAAGCGATAGAACGAAGCAACTAGCATAGCAATGATAGTAGTGAGATCCAAGGTGACGGTTATCTTGCCTGAAATCCCGCAAGGAAGGAGAATAAGTCCATGAAGAAGATGAAGCCATGAAGACGAACCAAGCTAGACGAACGAATCCTCACGATCGCAACGAAACGGGAACTATCGAGACGAAGCACACAACATGGTAAGCACACAACACATAGACATGGCATGATGCTCAACCAAGTATGATGCATGACAAGGCTACATGAATCTACTCATGGCAAAAGATGATGCAAACAAGAACAACATATATAGGCAAGTTTAAATGAGGCCGGAAACAACATATAACAAATCCTGTAAGTCCTCATATACAAGTTTCGAAGTTGGTCCAGATCTGAACAAACATTAAGTTGAAGTTGTTAAACAGCAAGTTAAAGAGCACAAAGAGGATCGACACGAAATTCTAGTCAAGTTACATATAAAGTTCATTTAGTTCGGAGCTACGACCTAGAAGATATGAGCAAAACAAGTTAAACATGGCATTGATGCTAAATGCATCCAAACATCAAGTAAACACCTCAAAACAAGGATTCAACATGGTAATATGAAACTAAATGCAATTCTAAGAAAGTTTCATATAGAGCACACTCAAAACGGAGCAACTGTTCAACACATACACCTGAAACAAGTTTAAAGGACAAGCTGTCCAAAACAGCAACTAGTCATCAAGCAAGCATCAAAGCAATATGATACAGCATCTCAACATGAAACACAAGTCATGGGCATGAAGTACAGGTAAAGCATGACAAAACATGAACACTGAGCTATCTCCAGAAATCAATAGAACATGCTCAAAAGGGCATGGCAAGATTGCAAATAATAACAGTTTCAGACTAACAGAAATAACATCAGGTTGCAATGTTTAGAGCTATCAAAAAACATGTTACATGAACTTAACATGGAAAACAAAGGCATGGCATGCTATTACTAAAGAGAAAGAACAAAACTCCCTTACTGAAATTATTCCAAAGATCAATAGGAAACATAGTAGCATCAATGCAAACATGGCAAGTGATATGACAGATTCAGAATAACAGTGCATGGCAAGAAAAACGATAAGTAGGCATGTTGGTGAGCCTGTACCACTCACCACAGAGCAATGCATGGCATGACAATGTGACCAACAGGAAGATGACATAATTATTCAGCTAAACATGGCAATAGCAAGGTCATAGGGTGCATGGATCACTAGCAAGGCACATGGCAAAACTGAAATTAATGTTAACACGCTGACAGCAACATTATTTAGCAATTTGAGAGAAATATTACAACAAGCTACAGCAGTCTATAACTACAACCAGGGTCATGGATGGATAGATCATGACATGTATAACAAATCATCCTTAGTCAACATCTCCAGATTATGCATAGAATGACTTGTAGCAGCAGGCTTACATAGCATCATGTTGTAACAGATTCAGCATAGCAAAACAGCAACAGCAACTACCCTACTTCACGAGCTCGATTCACTCACTAGAAGACTCAAAAAAATACATGGATTGCACCAGAGTAAAGATGGCATGATGTAGCTCAAAACTCATGTAGACATCAAGCTCATAGGATGCACACACAAAATGCAATGAAAAAGACAAAACAGACAGTTCTGTTAACAGACAGCAGATTAACATCATATATCACTCTTGCAATGATGATTAGGGCATCAAGATGAACCCAAACAAGCATGGCACAATGGAACAAAATGAAGAGCATCTCGTGATGAACATGCCTATATATCATGCACGCCTAACGGAGCTACAGATGATGAGTTATGATGCGATGAACAGGGCTTGAAAATATCACAGATCTGGGGACTTGGTGGAATTTTCACCTCTCGGGGAAAAATGGACGGAGTGGGATGGGATTGCTCGGTGCAGATCTGAGGCAGTGGAGTTTGGATCGGGGTCTCCGCCGTACAGGGATGGAGCGGTGCAGATCTGAGGTCAACTTCGGCGAGGGCGTTGCTCCGGCGAGCGGAGGAGGTCGGGGATGGCGCGGGGCCATGGATCCCGCGAGCACCCGGCCGGATTTGGCGAAGAGGACGACGCGACGACGAGCTTGGCCGGCGGCAGGGCGCGGAGCACCGGAGCGGGGTGGCGCGGTGGCGGAGGGCGCTCGGCGGCGTGTCGGGCGCGGGGCTGGCGGCACGCGGCGCGCTGGCCGGGAGGGCCGCGAGGTACGGTCGCCGGGGATGGCACGGTCGCCGGCGAAGGGCGGCACAGCGGCGGACGGTTAGGCGGCGGAGGGCGCGGGCAAGCGGCCCGATCGGCGGCGCGCGGGCTCGCGCCGGCCCGCTTCGGGCCCCGCGGGCCGCGGCAGTGGGAGGCACGACAGGGACAGGTGGCGGCCCGGGAGAGGTTGCGGCGGCCGGTGCGGACGTGTCCGGCGCGGGCAGACCGTGCGGCTGCGGGAGGAAGGGGAAAGGCTAGGGTTCATCCGCGAAATTTCGGGGGAGGTGGAAATATATAGGTAGAGGGAGCTAGAAGTGTCCCAATGGGGAGCGGTTTTCGCCCACACGATCGTGATCAAACGAACGAGAGCATGGAGGGAGTTTGCATGGGTTATTGTGCCACTTTTGAGGGGGGACATCGCCCTGGTCTTCAGGGTTCTCAAGTGCAACAGCCTGGTAGGCGCGCTCAAGAGAGCACACCATGTCCTTTTCCTCGCAAGCGATCGTGATGATGACGCAGCTCCCTGGCATCTTGAGGATGTTGTGTCCGTGGTGCGTTGCCACCATGAACTTGGCAAGAGTCGGGTACTCGAGGATGGCATTGTATGGCTAGTGAATGTTAGCGATGTCGAAGTCGATGAGCTTGGTGCGGTAGTTGGCATGTTTTCCGAAAGTGACGGGGAGGCAGATCTGCCCGATCGACTGCGTGGAGCCATCGGTCACTCCTGAGAAGGTCTTGGTAGGTTGAAGCTGGTGATATGGCACTTGGAGCCTATTGAACGTCTGGACAGAGAGAACATTGAGCCCTGCTCCGCCATCGATGAGTGTCTTGGTGACGAGTACATTGCTGATGATGGGTGAGCAGAGCATTGGGAGCGCGGTGGCCATGGCCGTGCACTTGAGCTGGTCGGAGGAGTCGAAGGTGATGGCGTACTTGGACCATGTGGGCGGGCATGTCGCCTCGAGCTTGGGGAGGGTTGCGTTCACCTCGCGCGCGAATTGCTTGAAGATGCGATGAGAGGCTGGGGCCTAGGAGCCGCCCAAGATGTAGGCAAAGGCGCAACGCTCTTGGAAGCCCCCAGCCCCTTCGTCCTGGTGGTGGTATTCTTTCCTCCTTGGTAGCGGCGGCAGCGGGGGAAAACCAGTGTTGCCCCGAGGCTGATCCTTGCGAGGCTGATCCCTCCAGGTGCCCTCGCAAGGCTAGCCCTACCAGCGGTCCTCCCTAGGCTGGTCGCGCCACTCCTGACGATGGTTCCGGCCGTCCCAGCGTCCTCCACCTCGGCCACCTCTGCAGCCATAGCCTCGATCGTTGCTCTCAGGGCGACGACCAAGGTGCCCGTCGCGGATGGCCCTGAGCTCCTGACAGTCGTTTGTGTTGTGGCTATGCAAGTTGTGGAAGACGCAGAACGGATGGCTGCCCTTGGATGACTTAGGGTGATCGCACTCGCGCTTCATCTCTAGATCGTCCACGAGCACAACCGGTCCCTTGCGCCTCATGTCCTTGGCCTTGGCACTCTTTTCTTCTGGGTCTGCATCGGGGAGCTTGAGGAGGGAGAGGCATCCCTCCTCAGCTCTCGCACACTTGGTCGCCATGTTGAACATCTCTAGAGCTGTGCAAAGATTTAGATGTATGGCGAGCTCCTCCTTCATCTTGACGTCGTGGACGCCATCAGTGAACGCTGAGATGATGGCCTTGTCCGACACATTGGAGATCTTGAGGCGAACGTTGTTTAAGCGTTGTACGTACTTCTGAAGGGTCTCTCCTGGCTACTGCTTGATGCGTCGCAGGTCACTCGCGGCCGACGGGCGGTCACGTGTGCCCTAGAAGTTGGCAATAAAGCGCTCACGCATCTCGTCCCAGGAGTAGATCGATCCCATAGGGAGGTTCAGGAGCCAGGAGCGCGCGCTGTCATTGAGGGCCATGGGGAGCCAGTTCGCCATGATCTTCTCATCGCCGCTGGCCGTCTCGATACTCAGCTCGTAGAGCTATAGGAACTCGGCAGGGTCGGTGGTGCCATCGTAGCATGGGGGCAGGTCAGGCTTGAACTTCCCTGGCCAAATGACATTGCGCCACTCCGGAGTGAACATGCGGCACCCTGTTGTGGTCACGGGAGCCCATCGCGGTGGTGGAGCCTGGTCTTCGTGCTCGCGCGCCACCACCATAGGCGGCGCACGGTCTTGACATGGAGGTGCTGGGAGCACACGTGCATCTTCATGGGGCCGCTGCACTACTTGATAGCTTGCTTCATCACGCGCGGTCACCTGACGCTGCGAGTGACGCTGAGGCGCCACCTGCCTTGGCTCGATGATGGCGCCCTGCACGGGACATGGAGGAGGCGCCCTGTGAGCCATGTCGCCCACAGCAGGCCACGTTGCGCGTGGGAGGACGAAGCGGCCAGAGTCAGCGACAGAGTTGAGGTGTGCCCGTCGCTGCGCACGGAGGGGTGCAGCGATGAAGCTTGCTGCTCATGGACAGCGTGGCCCGTGGCGGCGTTTGCTGCTGGCGATGGGGGTGGCGAGGACAGTCGTCCCCCGCCGGTCCCATCTCAGCGATGCAAGCTGCGACCGCGGCCCGGCGCTCAACGCGAGCTCGAGCGCGTCAGCCATGGAAGCATTGGAGTAGCGGTGGATCGATCAACGGAAGTGAAGATCCAAGGCACCCCTACCTGGTGCGCCAAATGTCAGATTTCGTATTCCTCAAACCCTTGAGAGGTTCGTACTTTGGGGTGCTTGCGGCGATCTCATCCTACCCAGTCTGCCTCCTCGCTAATCTCATAGCCTAGCACTTCGAGCTCGAAGGGAAAGAAAGACACAGTAATTTACCTAGGTTCGGGCCACCTTGCGGTCTAAAACCCTACTCCTGCTTTGTGGTGGATTTTCCTCGAGTGCCTGAGGAAGAACTAGTACAGTGGAGAACACCCTTAGGAGGCGTGTTCTTGGGCTCAAGTGAGCTGGTGAGCTAGTGAGGGTGGAATTGATCCAATCCCTCTATTTGGTGGTGGCCAGGTCCTATTTATAGTGGCCTTGGTGCTCTTCCCAAATGTAGGCAGGAAGGGATACCGCAACAGCCAAATTTGAAGGGAGACAACAAGTACATCCTATCCAGACTAAAGTGTTCTTTGCCTGCAAAAGCCTCTGGTCGTGACGCTGTAGTGGGCTGGCGATGACCTCCGTCCTACCGTCCTGGCGGTCTGGGTCTCGTTGCACAAGAATGGAAACCTTTGGTTACTTCCTCGGGACTCCTCACCTGCTGCTTGCCTCCTTTGCACCAAAGAGGAAACTGGTGCTCTGCGCCCGCCGACGCCCGCCTGGCCTCGGTCGTCATGGCACACGTCATCCGAACCTCGCGAGGTGAGCCTTGCATAGAAATCTCCGCTCCTTGGGAGCCTACCTGAGGAGGCTGATCCCTTTGGAGGACTTGGTGTCGTTTGCCTCGTGAGGGTCTCAAGTTATTGATGTTCAAGCTGGCCCGTACCAGGCCGTCGGTGGAGCCACGGCATGGGCCACTAGCAGGCAAGTCTGGGTACCCCTGTATCCAGAATGCTGACAATTGTTTTATGCTTAGTATGTAGATTGTAGATTGTGCATTGTTTTACTGCTTTGCTAGGTATTGTTGAGCTTCTGGACATTGGAAGTTTATGTATATGTAGTACTTCCTTTGGTGTAAATCGTGGGTCAGAACTCAGCCGCCTTTTTACTTCCATTTTTGGTAGTTGGTGATGAATTTAATAGTTCTGAAAAAATGCCTGTGATCAAGATGGAGCTTTAGAAGTTAATACTGATGCTCCAAGATCTGATGTGGCTAAACCACCTATTATTCCTTTGATTGTAATGGCTGAGGTTGCTTTGAGCCTTGAGAAAAATTTAAGCCTCGCGGATCTTGCTTCTGCTGTTCTTGATTCACCTAGTATGTGCAATCCTTTTCTTTTTTTAAATTCTCGAGCCATGTTTTTGAAGTTCTTGTTGTGTGTTTTTGTATTTGTTCCTGACTGTTTTCCTTTTTGTTATGTTTCTGTGCTCTTGCATATGTATCCACAGAGGAAGAAGCTGTGAACACCATCAATGATGTACTATCTAACTTGGGTGTGCCAGATACACTGTTGCGACCGAGAGAGGGCTCCATCAGTTGAAGGTTGTGATTCCGTTCCGGATCCTTTGTGCTCTCCTCAGATGTCAGAGACACAGTCCCAATCTGTTGATGGCATTGAACCTGTCATGCAAGCTGAGGATGTCCCCCTTCAGCTTGTTCTAGAGGATCAACACAAGAGGACGAAGCAAGAAGATTTTGACAAGAAGATGGCAGCCCACCTTCAGAAAGGTTATCATGTTTCTAAAAATGCTCATCTTGCTGAGATCATGGTTAAGCATGGCTCTGTTGCTGAAGAAGACGTGACGTGTGCCACTGAAAGCATGGTTGCCCGTGTGAAGAAGAAATTCAACAAGACCGTCACGAGAAAGCATTTAGTTGGTGAAGTTACTCCTCAGAGGAGCCCATGTGTTTCAAAGGCTGCAGGACCAAGTGTGGGTGAACTTCCTAAAGTGGAAGGCCAAGCCTGCCATGGTACGCCACGTCGTAGTCCTCGTGTGCTTTCCACTACGGCGCCTACACTTCTCCGCTTGGTGCTGGTGCATTTGGTAAGGGAAAGAAATGCGGCGGTAAGCGCAAGGTTGCACCGTCAAAGGTTAACAAGGGTTGGAAGAAGCATGCTCGTGTTAATCCAGACGAACAGGGTGATGCTGAATTAAACGCTGATGACGATGATGATGACGATGATGTTACTATTGTTGATCAGGTATGAATCTATCATGTTTACCGTTTTTTGAGAATATTGTAGATTTGTTGTTATATTTGTGTACGTAGTACTGCCTTGGTGTACATAGTTGACCTTCTGCTTTATATACATGAAGAAATTAGCTGAACTGCTTGGTTTATATTGTATTACTGCCTTTGTGTACATAGTTGATCTTCTGGATATTTACAAGAAGAAATTAGCTGAACTTCTTGGTATACATGGTTTTTATGCCTTGGTGTACATAGTTGAACTTCTGCTTTGTAAATTTCTATCATTTACAAAGCAGCTTAAGTTCTAGTCATACATGGTTGTACTGCCTATGTAGACATAGTTAAACTTTTGAAATGTGCAGTGCTAACATTTTAGAAAGCAGCTATACTTCTTGTTTTGAATGGTTGAACTTCTGCTATATACATTTTTTGGTCCATGCTCTATTTGCTTATGTAGTTTTTCCAATTCAGCATTAGTGAATTTTTGGTTCAGTTTGTTTATCTCATTTATCTTCCTTTTTTCTCGGTCGTTGCATTTTTTGCCGTATCAGCTTGTCAAGCGGCCTGAGCCAAGGAAGAGCGGAGGCAAAGCAGTCGAAAAAGGTGATGACGGAGAAGATGATGCGAAACTATTTAACAAGATGGTTCGTTGCTCACTGAAAGAGGTCAAGTTGTGTGCAAAATTGCTACAACTTAGGCACAAGGAGAGGGTTATCAAGGCTGGTTTTTGTTGTGTGTTTGATTTGAAGGTTGATTCCAACATTTCTCGTCCTTTGATGGGCCACATCTACATCAGAATTGACCCTTCAACTATGATTCTGGACATGGGTGAGGCAAACAAGGTTTTGCGTATTACAAGTGATGTTGTTCACCATCTTTTTGGATTCCATCAAGGTGATCATACCCCTCCTAGGCCCTCGGAGGATGGGTTTGATGGTGATGTTATGAGGAGCATGCTTCTCTCTTGTTTCCCCATCCAAATCCCTTTTGTTGTTTGTTTTAGTCTTTGTTATCCCTATGTATGGTCTGTGTGGTGCAAGTTGAACTTCTGGTTTGTGCGTTGTCATGTGGTTTGTAAATGAAGTGAAGTGAAGCTGTTTTTATGTGGGGGAAGGTTTGTAATGAATGGGTTGTGATGCTTATAATCATGTAGTTTTATCTTTCCGTGTAGCAACTGAGATGTGCTTGTGTTTGTTTGTTGCTCCTGTCGTGATCTATGAGTTTGTATGTTGCTCTTAATGTCTACACTTTTGCTGAGAAAATAGTAAACTTGCTGTCGTCCAAAAGAAGATTGATGACTTTTGTTTCAGTGTAACTAGGCTTAAGAATGATCGTTCTAAGAGGTGAGTGCAGCTGGTCAGAATTTATATCCATCTAACTTATGAACTACCTGTGGTTTTATACGTGAACTTCTTTACTTTCTGTTGCTGAAGTTCTTTACTTTATTGTGCTAGACATCTAATTTTTTGTACTGCCTGTTGTTATGTAGGTGAACTTCTATGGTTTTCTATGTGATAAACTTCTTGAGTTTCTGATGCTGAACTTCTTTACTTTCTTTTTTTGTTTTAGATCAAAGATTATGTTCCAAAACAATGAGTGTGAAGCTACTTTTCAAGATGTCGCAATATCTTTTTCTCCTCGTGGAATGCTTCATTCTAATGTAGCTGAGGTTGCACTGTATTGTCAACATGCCAAATACGAGGAATCAGAAAAACTCATCTTGTCGTATTGGGTTTGTGTAAGTCAACTCTATAGTAATTTCTTTTGTGGTGTTGTTTACCATATTAGTTAAAACTTGTTGGTCTCACTGTATTTCATATGTTGCTGCTATTTGCATTATATTAGGAAGAGATTTTTCTAGGGCAGTTTGATTCCCGTGTGAGGAAGTACTTCTTAGCGACTGGTCCAGATAGCATGGATGTGCATTATTCTGTAAGCAATATTTTGTTCTTTGTCTTTGTATTTGTTTCCACTATGATCTGCTCTGTTTATATTGTTTATTTTCTGTGTTGTTGATATTAATTTCAGTTTTAATGATTTGTGTTTTTATCTTGAGTCAGGTTGTTTTCCCACTTTTGACCCACCAGAAATTCCTGCTCACTTGGGTGGTGTTGGTCATTGGGTTTCCATATTCTTTGACCTGGAGAATTCAAGGTTCTAGCTTCTCGACTCCTACCATGGACCAAATGATGACTATGCGGTACGCCTGTTTCGGCGGATGATTGATAACATCAAGAAGCTTTGGAACAATGCCAACAATGACAGGGAGACACCCTTCAGTCCACTTTCTATTGACCATTTCCCTTTGGATTGGATTGATGTCCCGCAGCAGACTAACAAGTATGAGTTCCACTTTCTGTCTATAACTTTCTATTTAATTGTAGTTGGACATAAGCTGCAATGTATTTTATGCTTTGGCTTTCCTTTGGTTTAACATTGTTCTCTTTGTTTTATGGCAGTATCAGCTGTAGATTCTTCATTCTTACGAATGTTAATTCTTTTCATGAAGGTTCTTGCAAATATTCCCATGGTAATATCTTGGATATAAGGAAGACATGGTTGTACTCAATTGCTTCTTCCAACTTGTTCGAAACAGACTTCCATGGTCTATTTGGCTACTATTCATGCAAGTATTGAAACTTGGACTGCTTACTTGGACTGTGGCTTTTATTCTACATGAACTTCGTTGTCTTTTATTTGCTTTTGTATTTCGTTTCAGTATTTTTTCCTATCATTAATTACTTGGACAGCCACTATTATTCTACATGAACTTCCGAGATGATACCCTTTTTTTTATTTTGTTAGTTGTAGTTGAATGTTTTCCATTTCATCAGTTTATGTTGAATTGTGCCTTGGGGTTGTGCCTGAACTTCATTAGTTTTTAAATGCAACACATTTTTTGTTCAACATGATTAGTAATCATGTCATCATTTTGCTAGACTCTGCGTTGTGTTGTGCCTGAACTTCAGTTATATTTAATGGTCTTTTTTTCATTTTTTTGATAGTGGAGTTTTTGGACTTGACTGATTACCTATACTCATTCCTCGGGTCACATAAATACCAACCTAGGGAGGAATCGATGAGTACAACTCTCAGAGAAGATGATAGCTATAGAACCCTTATTCCTTCCAAGTTGGGGAAGCAACCTGTCAGTATTGGTGCTGCTCCAAATAGCCCTTGCTCCAGGAAGGTTGGTGCAGTCGAAGCAGAGGTGATTTCATTGGATGATGATTTTGAGAAGATTGCTTACCCGAAGAAGGGTAAATATACTGCAGCTACTATTGTTGGGAGAGGTCGGAAGAATGTTGTCATCACCAGGAGGAATGCAGCAATTGAGTCTGGCAACATAACTTCCTCGAAGATAGTAGCCAGATTGCCTGTGAAGTGTCGTTCTACTATTGCTCCCCTAAAGAAATACAGTTACCCTCATCCATCTGAGGACCGGAGGTTGAAACAATTTGTTCTTAGTGACGATGGTCTAAAGAAGTATTCTGGGTGGGTATTCTTCTTATGTTTTTTGCTACCGGACATGCTACTTTTTGTGAATTTTTGATGTTATAGTACCTGAACTTCTATCCATTCTCTTTTGTCCTAGAGTTGCGATTCTAATATTTTCCCATCCTTTAAATCTGTTGGACAAGCTACTGCATGTTTACCATCCCTGGGAATGTGATTGACCTCACATGACGTTTCCTTTATACTCTTTTCGGTGAAGGGCGGCAGATGGAAGGAGACATAATGGACTTTCTCATAAACTTGTGGAAGGATAAGCCAGAGACCTCTGAGATCATCTCTTGTGCTGACATGGTTGTTCTGAGTCCTTACTTCATATAGAATTTTGTTCTTGTAACCCTATCTCCCTTTTTGCGCTAATTTTGGTGATGTGGCATTAGAAGGTGTATTTATTTTGTCATGATTACTTTCGTGTTCTTAATCTTTGTTGATGGATTGTTTGTGAATGCAGTACTGCCTGGAGTATGATTTTTTCGGTGCATCAGTTCCAAAATTCGATGTAAAAAAGTTGGTTGCACTCCTCCCAATGTTTGTTCGTAAGGAAGAAGACATTCTTAATGAAAAGTTGGTTAGCTTTTTATAACTCTTTTCTTTTTTTATTATGTACATCCTTTTGCTGAGTTTGTCAAGAAGTTTTTGTTCATCTTGGCTGTTTAATACTTGTGGTTTATAGTTTGTGTTGCGGATATAACTCGTGGGTATGACCCGCCCAGGAGGGGCCAGGTGACACCATTGATGGCTCATTGTGAAGAAGTTTAGGGAAACCCAAGGAGTGAAGATGGCGACTCATGGAGGAATGCTTGAGTAAGGCCTAGAACAGGGGGCCTATGATCCGCTGTATGATAACTTGTATTGTAAGGAAATGATTAGTTACAAACCGAGCCGGTCATGATGTGTGAGCTAGCCCGGACTCTATAAGCCACCTGGCCTCAACCTGTGTATATAAAGGTGTTACCCGGTGGCGGGTTAACTCAAGAATCAAGCAATCAAAATCTAGGTCAAGCGTATTCACTCCCTGGTTATCAAAGCTCAAGCAATACAACCTAAAGTAGGAGTAGCCTTTTACCTCAACCGTGAGGGGCCGAACCTGGGTAACTCTTTGTGTCTTTTGTCCATTTCAACCCATACAAGCTCACCTAGGTGCGATGGCTCCACACGTAAGTCCTTTCACTAGGACATACGCTGTGACAAAACCACGACAGTTGGCGCCCACCGTGGAGCCAGAGCACGGTGGTTTTGAGTTCTTGAAGGGTACCTTCTCAGGGATCAAGGGATATGCTGTGTGCCGGATGACCAAGAGCCGCCGTGGCAAGATCTTCATCAATGACTCTGGCTGGGGTCTTGAGGCTGATTCAATCGAGTGTGGATATCGGGTCCCCTTCGGTGGAATTCAAGTCTTCATCGGCAAGATCGGTGAATAATACCGTGAGCCAATCACGTGCTCCGACGCCGTTGAGACAGCTCGGCATTCGAGACCCGCCAAGGTCCAACCCGCCCAGAAGCGCGCTTTCGTTGGTTTCATCCATGGGGTGGATTTTGAGGAAAACTCCGTGTCTGGTGGAGAGACGACCATCTACTCAGATGATGAATCTTCAACTAGCAAGACCTGCTCAATCTATCAACTGCAAGACGGCAAGCTTGGCGGTTGTTCTGATGGTGATAGTATTCCGGACTTCTATGAGCCGCCGAGCAGGGCAGTTATCTTCATGGCCAATACTCAACAGGTTTTGAATTCATCAACCGCTGCAGCTATGACCTCTGGTGCAACGGCCGCTGCGATAGCCGGGGCAAGTGGCCCCATGCGCTCCCCGGCTCATGTTTTATCTGAGCTCTTAGAAGCTTTAGCAACTTTGTTAACGGTGAAAGTAACCCCAGCAACTCGGGCACAACATAAGGTGGATGTTGCAAAACTATGACATGAGATAGCCTAGGCCAAGGAGGACCTTAATGCTGAGAATGCTAGGTGGCAATAGAGCGAGCCGCCTTGGATGCGGAATCACAACGGATTCAAGCAAAGACTTTCCGCTTAAGCTTGGATCAGAATGCATAAAGAGCCATTCTTCGTAGGAGGGACCAGAGTCTTCTGCCTCTAGAGTTTGACGCAAGGAATCTTTTTAATACGCCGGGGGCAGGTCCAAGTAACTCACCCGGTGTGACCCGGGCCCCTGATGCACCTAGGACTGGAGCGGCGGGTCAGCCCCACGCAGTTGACCCGCCCTGTGTAAATTTAAACCCACCTCAGCGCAATGAGCACTTGCCCAAGGATTTCAAAGGCCCTCAAAAAGTACCCAATTACACTGCGGATCAGCCTCTGGATGCTTGGATTGAGAGTTACGAGGTGGCCATGGAGATGTTGGATGTTAACGACGCCGTGCGTGTGCGCCAAATATTTCACCATGATGTTAGATGGGTCGGCTCGCACCTAGCTAAAGGGATTGCCTCCTAATTCCATCAACTCATGGACTAAATTGAAGACGCGCTTCATTCAGAATTTTAAAGACACATGTAAGCAGCCCCTGTCGATCATCGACCTAGACACTTGCATCCAGCGTGAGGATGAGTCAACCTCCCTTTGGGTTCGCTTGGTCTCAGTTATTATCCACTCATCGGATAGCATCAATGCTGATTTTGTTGTTTTAATTCTAGAGAAGAATTGCCAGTTTATTCCCCTCAAACAAAAGCTAGGGTGGCTTAAACGTCATTGCAATGACATGGGAGAGCTCATGGCGGCTCTTATTAAATACGCCGACTCAGACAATACTTAGGATCCTGATTCAGATGAGGAGAAGTCCGGTAAGGGGAAGAAAAACGGCAAGGGGCAGCAGCAGAATACAATAGGTCAGTGTCAAGGTAACAATGGTAAGGGCAAGCACGCTGACGGTGGATCAGACTATGCGGCCAACACTAATGCATAGTTCGGTGATCGCCGTTGCAATGGAAAATTCTAGCCCCAGTATGGAGGGCTGAAGTTCAATTTAGAGGCGATATTGAACCAACCTTGTCCTAAACATAGTCGTCCCGTTAGGCCATCAAACCACATGTGAAAAGATTGTAGTATCATGAGGGAGTATAGGAATTCAAGCCTTCACCAGGACCACAATAACGGTAACGGCCCGCATGGCGGGTCGGGCTATGGTTCACACGGGTCCGGCTTTGGAGGTGGCAGTTCAAATTACGGTTTTCAAGGTTAGGGCAATCAAGGCGGCTTTAACAAGAAGCCTAATCATGGCAGTCAGCAACAAACAGGGTATTAGAGCAACCCGAAGCAGCTAAGTAGCGGCCAGTATCATGTTTTTACTACTAGCTAATGCAAGCGAGACCCGAAAGTTCCTGAGCGAGAAGTGAGTACGGTTGAGCCAGCCGTACCTTGATACTTACGATGGTCACAGCAGCCAGTCGTATGGAGCCGTGAGGATCTCCCGCTCCAGGTTGATAATCCGGGTCAGCTAGCTTTGCTGGTGGCTATAGCTAATAATGACACTATTTTGTCAGAAGAAGGGCTTGTGATTTGGAAGCAGAATTTCTTACAAAAGCCTTTGGAGGTTGCCTCTTCACTCTCTGTTAAAATACCAGTAAGTTGGTTCAATTTTATTGTGCATCTTCTAATGACACCAGACAAGTTTAAATGGACTGTCAATATGCTCAAATCTCATTTACGGGAATTGCTTGCTAAAGTTGAGGGCACTGAGGATTCAATTCTTTTTCACATTCCTGACACATGTTTAACAACTCAGGCTCCTATTTGCCAACAGGCCATGGTTGATTCTCAGCTACAGGACACAAACAAGGAAAATATTAGGGACTCTTCCAACCAGCAGGACCTGTACTCTATTGCCCTTCTTCAACCTTTTGGGATTGAGAACTCCGAGAAAAGAAGGGAGGAAAGACACCTCTATTGGAAACTGAGGTAAGAAGGAGTGATAGAATTAAAAAAGATAATGCTAGATTTAAAAGAGGATTCTGCTCTAATAATAAGTGCCTACCTTGTAATGCTATCCCTCCAATTGCTCAGAAATCTGTGGTTAAAAATCTCACTACCTCATTTTGCAAGGTGGTTGATCAGTATTTGGAGGAAAAGATCTCTCAGAAGCCCAAGAGGAAGGTGGGAGAAGATTTTGTTGGGGTGCACCCATCCAATGTGAGCAGGCAGGACTCCCCAAGTGTTTAGATGATCAATCTATGTGATGCTTTTGTAGTGATAGAGGGAGTTATGTTGTTGGCTTGTATCTCTCTGTTTCCTTTTGGTTGTACTTGCCATTTATTTGCCTAGTGGACAAGTTGTTCTAGAACATGTACTCTTCTCAGTATTCCTTCCTGCTCTATGGCCTTCAGGAATATTATAACTTTTGCTATCTTGTGGATGGTGAGATGGTTGTATCTGCTGAATTTGCATGTTGTGATGCTTTATTTGTCATGTATCCTATGGTTTTGGCCAAGTGATGGTACTTTGCCTCTGGTTTCACATCTCCATTCATGTCCATGAATAAACAGAACGGAAGCTGGAACATTTTGAACTAGAACATCAGAGGGATTAACTCACCTGGCAAATGGCTTGCTCTAGGGCAAAAAATAAAAGAAAGTTCGTGTGCCATTTTATGTTTACAAGAGACTAAGAGGAAAAAAATTATGATGCTTACATCAAAAACTTTTTCCCTAACAGACTGAATAAATTTGCTTTTCTTCCTTCAATTGGTGCTTCTGGTGGGCTTTTAATCGCATGGAATGGGTCTCTCTTTGAGGGTGAGATCATCTTTCAAAATAGATTCTGTCTCTCAATCAACTTCACAAGTCTTCTGTCAAACCAATCTTGGATCCTCACCAATATCTATGGTCCATGTGAACAGGCAGACAAGATTGAGTTCATCGACTTGTTTTCAAACATTCATATTCCACTGGTCACTAATTGGATTCTAATTGGGGGCTTAAACTTCATTAGAGCTCCCTCTGACAGAAATAGACCTGGTGGTGATGTTAATGAGATGTTTCTTTTTAATGAAGCCATCAGTAACCTTGGATTAATTGAGCTTCCACTTCATGGCATAAAATACAACTAGAGTAATATGCAACAGAGCCCATTGTTGGAAATATTTGATTGGTTCTCTACCTCTGCTTCATGGATGACCTCTTTTCCTGATACAGTTGATATGCCACTTTCTAGGCCTATATCTGGCCACCTTCCTTGTGTCATTAAAATTGGAACTTCTATTCCCAAGGCTAAGGTTTTTAGATTTCAAAATTACTGGTTAAAACACTCTGATTTCAAAGAGGTTGTCTCTGCAGCTTGGAATATACCTGTGGGAAATCTTGATGCAGCAAAATACTTTAATGCAACATTCAAAAACCTGAGAAGGGCTCTTAAACTTTGGGCTAAAAATCTGTCTTGCCTTAAAGCAAGAACTGCTGCAATTAATGAGGTCATTTTCATGCTTGATCTATTTGAGGAATTCAGGGACCTAGGAGATTTTGAATGGAACTGCAGGTTGATTCTCAAGGAACATTTGCTCATTTTGCTCAAAAATCAAAAGATTTACTGGAAGCAGAGAGGAAAGGTCAAGGGTGTCAAATTTGGTGATGAAAACACAAAATTCTTTTATACAAAGGCTTCTATTAACTTCAGGCATAATCACATTGCAATGTTGAAAAATGATGACCAAGTGGAGATTACAGACCATGCAGGGAAAGCAGCTCTCCTGTGGAATGCTTTTAGGAAAAGATGAGGACAATCTGAGAAAACCACAATGCACTTTGATCTGAATACTTTGTTACAACATCAAGCTACTACCTCAGACTTTGAGCAACTGGAAATTCCTTTCACTGATGAAGAAATTGATGAAGTGGCCAAGCATTTACCATCAGACAAGTCTCCTGGGCCTGATGGTTTAAACAATGAGTTCATCAAGAACTGCTGGGACATTATAAAGCCTGATGTCTCTAGACTAATCATGAGTTCTATGGAGGGAAAATTTGTATTGAGAGTATCAACACTTCTTTCATCACTTTAGTTCCGAAGGAGCCCACTCCAACTACTACAAATGATTTCAGACCTATCTCATTACTCAACTGTTGTCTCAAGCTCATCACTAAACTGCTTGCAAACAGATTACAAAGAGTGATTCTCAAAATGGTCCATATTAATCAATATTGTTTCCTTAAGGAAAGTGCTATCCATGACTCTATTGGATGGGCATATGAGTATCTACATCAATGTCACAAGTCAAAAGAAGAAGTTGTGGTGCTGAAGTTGGATTTTGAAAAGGCTTTTGACCTAATTGAGCACTCTACAATCATTGACATCCTCATGGCAAAGGGTTTTGGAGAAAGATGGATTGGCTGGATCAAAATGTTATTCACATTTGCCACATCTCAAGTGTTACTCAATGGAATTCCTGGCAAAAAGTTTTACTGTCTCAGAGGAGTAAGACAAGGGGACCCACTCTCCCCCCTTGTGTTTGTGCTTGTTGCTTACCTCCTTCATTCAATTATGAACAGAGCTATGAATTTGGGTCTTCTCTCACCACCTTTGCAAGTTCACTCATGTCCAGATTTTCCTATAACGCAATATGCTGATGACACTTTGATTCTCATGCAAGCAGATGCCACACAGCTATACTGCCTCAAAGCCTTACTTCACACTTTTGCTGATGCCACTGGTTTAAAGGTCAATTATAGCAAATCAAACCTCATTTCAATCAATGTGAATGATGATAAAATGGATATCTTGACAGGTACTTTGAACTACAAGAAGGGATCTTTCCCTTTCAACTACCTAGGCATGTCTGTTGGCCTTTACAGACCAACAGTGGAACAATGTTTGCCTTTAGTGAGCAGAGTTGCAAAAAAACTGGTGGGACTGTCTTCTTTCATGACTCTTGCTGGTAGATTGCTTCTGGTCAAATCAGTCCTCAATTCTCTAATTATATATTTCATGGGCTGCCTTGATGTGCCTGTAACAATCAAAACTCAGGTTATCAAATACTTAAGGCATTGTATCTGGAGAGGACCAGATCTTGAGGATCACAAACCTGGTATGGTAGCTTGGTCCTTTGTTTGCAGACCTGAAAAACAAGGTGGACTTGGAGTATTGAACATTTTTGTGCAAAATCAAGCCCTACTTCTCAAAAACCTGCACAAATTTTACAATAGGGGAGACATCCCTTGGGTCAACCTCATTTGGGAGGCTTACTATAACAATGGAATCCTCCCAGGGCAAAAATGGGAAGGATCTTTCTGGTGGAAGTGTAACCTGAGGCTCATTGACAGTTATAAATCCATGGCAAGATGCACAATTGGTGATGGTAAATCTGCACTGTTTTGGTCTGACCTTTGGCACTCTACTTTCCTGAATCAATCATTCCCTCACCTTTACTCATTCGCAAGAGACCAGAGCCTTTCTGTGCAGAGGGTACTACAGTTTGAATATTTGGAAGACTTGTTTCACCTGCCACTTACTCAGGAAGCTTTCCTGGAATTTGAATTGATGGAAGAGATTTGTGACACCTTAAGAGCATCTGAATTCAGAGAGCACATTGACTCATGGATCCATATGTGGGGTACTAATACTTTTTCTATGGCCTAAGCTTACAAAATTCTGATAGGTGTAAAAATTTGTTCTAGCATAGTTTAACTGGATTTGCATAAGTTCTTGCCAGCCAAAGCACAAAGTATTTTTCTGGATACTACTACATGTTAGACTAAACACCAGAAATCTGCTCAGGAGGAAAACTTTTCATTTGGACAATTACAATTGTGCCACACTCAACTGTCAGCAGGAAGAAACTCTGCAACACCTTTTTTGCACTTGTCCTTTTGCTTCAGCTTGTTGGGACATCATATGCCCAAGTAGACAAAGAAATCTAACCATCATGGAAGCACTTCCTAACCTAAGGAGTAACTTACAGCAACCATTTTCAATGGTGGTCATTATCATTGCATATGGGCCATTTGGATAATCAGGAATGATAAGATTTTCAATAATATCCCCACTAGCATTGACAGATGGAAATTCATCTTCCTTTCAAAACTCCAACTACTCAAATTCAGAATCAAGGAGAAACATGCTGCCTCCTACAGTTCTTGGTTGGTCAGTCTTGTCCTGTAATTTTCTGTTTATTACTCTACTAGGCTTTTTTTTAGGTTTTTTGTTTTTGGGCTTACCTCAAGCCTTGTATGATTGTACATTATTTGCTCTTTCTATTATAATATAAAAATTGCAGTGGGGTTTTTCCCTACTGTGTATAGTCAAAAAAAGTAGTGCATGGTAAGTCGCCTTACCTAGTTGGTACGATCGCTTTGGAATTAGCTTTTGGAAATTAACACAATTACAGGGCAAAAACATTAACCTTTGAAGTGGCTAAGATCAAAGCCCCTACCACGCTCTGTTTAGATGGTCGGCTTACGCCAAATTTATGGCAGGACCTTGTTACATGTAACTGCAGCTTAAAATTCTGGGTCGCAAGGGTACCATCACAGTGCATGGTGACAAGAAGATAGCTCTGGAATGTGAAGAAGACGATGCTGCTTATGCTGAGTCTGTCTGTGCAACTGAGGAGCTGAAGTTTTGTAAAGACAATGTTGACCCGGTGGATATGACCCCTTTGAATAAGCCAACAACAGAGCACGACCCTTTTGAATTTAAGTTGGCAGACGGCACCAAACAGGTTGACTTTGTCCCTGGCGACTCATCCAACTAGTTCACCATTGGTGCTAATATGGATCCGAAATAACAAAGCGTGCTCATCAAGTTCATCCATGAGAACCGGGACATCTTTGCGTGGAAACCTTCAGACGTGCCAGGTGTACCGAGGGAACTCATTGAGCACACTCTCAATATCGATCCCAAGTTTAAACTAGTCAAGCAATTCCTTCGTTGTTTTAATGAAGAAAGGCGCAAGGCCATTGGAGAAGAAGTGGCCTGTCTCTTAGCAGTTGGGTTCATCATTGAAGTTTTTCACCCTGCGTGGTTGGCTAACCCGGTGCTGGTACTTAAGAAAAACAACACTTGGCTCATGTGTGTGGACTACACAGACCTTAATAAGGCTTGCCCAGCTGATCCCTTTACCCTCCTTCGTATTGATCAAATCATAGATGCTACAGTGGTTTGTGAGCATTTGTGTTTTCTGGATGCTTATTCTAGATACCATCAGATCAATATGGCAGTCAAGGACCAATAGAAGATGGCCTTCATAACACCTTTTGGGGCTTTCTGCTATGTGTCGATACCCTTTGGGCTTAAGAGTGCCCAGGCGACTTATCAACGTTGTGTGCAGAATTGCTTTCACATTCAAATTGGGTGCAATGTTCATGCCTATGTGGATGATATTGTTGTGATATCCAGAAAGAAGGAGACTCTCTTGGAGGATCTAAAAGAGACCTCCAATAATCTCCAGGTCTACAAGATGATGCTTAACCCGACCAAGTGCTTTTTTGTGTGCCTGCAGGCAGGCTCTTGGGTTTTTTGGTCTTGGAGAGAGGCATCGAAGCTAACTCGGAGAAAATCAAGGGTATCACCTTGCTAGCTAAGCCGGCATGTGTTAATGATGTTCAACGACTAGAGGGTTAGATGGCAGCATTAAGCCAGGTTATAATCCGCCTGGGAGAGAAAGCTATTCCTCTATACCATATGAAGAATAAAACAGATCATTTTGTTTGGAGTGATGCTGCCAATAAGGTGTTTGAAGAAATCAAGAGGCAACTAGCTGAGCCGCTGATAACCCACAAGTGTAGGGGATAATTGTAGCCTCTTTCGATAAGTAAGAGTGTCGAACCCAACGAGGAGCTAAAGGTAGAACAAATATTCTCTCAAGTCCTATCTGCCACTAATACGACTCTACGCACGCTTAGTGTTCGCTTTACCTAGAACAAGTATGAAACTAGAAGTACTTTGTAAGTGTTCTTGGATAGGTTTGCAAGATAATAAAGAGCACGTAAATAAAAGCTAGGGGCTCTTTAGATAAAGAAGCAATAAAGTAAATATAGGGAGTGTGGAAAAGTGGTGGTAGGAGTTGTGAAATTGTCCCTAAGCAATTAACTACTTTACTAGACCGATAGCAAGTTTTATGTGGGAGAGGCATAAGCTAACATACTTTCTCTTCTTGGATGATATGCACTTATGATTGGAACCCTAGCAAGAATCCGCAACTACTAAAGATCATTAAGGTAAAACCCAACCATAGCATTAAAGCATCAAGTCCCCTTTATCCCATATGCCACAACCCGCTTACACGGGTTTATGCTTCTGTCACTCAAGCAACCCACTATAAGCGAATCATGAACATATTGCAACACCCTAAAGTGGGAATCCCTCATGCTTGCGCGACGCGGAGGGCACAATAGGACAGCAAAATAATCACAAGCAAATTAAACTTATCATAGCAATTCATCAATCATCGGTAGGACAACGAAAATCTACTCAGACATCATAGGATGGCAACACATCATTGGATAATAATATCAAACATAAAGCACCATGTTCAAGTAGAGGGTACAGTGGGTTGCGGGAGAGTGGACCGCTGAATATAGATGGGGGAAGGTGATGGAGATGTTGGTGAAGATGGCGGAGGTGTTGGTGAAGATTGCGGTGATGATGATGGCCCCCGGCGGCGTTCCGGCACCACCGGAAGCAAGGGGGAGAGAGCCCCCCTTCTTGTTCTTCTTCCTTGACCTTATCCCTAGATGGGAGAAGGGTTTCCCCTCTGGTCCTTGGCTCCCATGGCATGGGTGGGGCGAGATCCCCTCCGAGATTGGACCTGTCTCTCTGTCTCTCTTTGTTTCTGCGTTCTCTGATTCTGCCCTTTCACCGTGTCTTTTATATCTGGAGATCCGTAACTCCGATTGGGTTGAATCTTTCGCCCAGATTTTTCTCATAAAATTAGCTTTCTTGCAGCAAAAGAAGAGCGTCAACCACCTTACGGGGTGCTCACGAGGGTCCAGGGCACGCCTGCCCCCCTGGGGCGCGCCCCCTGCCTCGTGGCCCCCTCGGGCACCGTCTCGCGTTGGTTTTTCTTCGCAAAAATCATAAATATTCCGAAAATATTCTCCGTCCGTTTTTATCCCGTTTGGACTCCGTTTGATATGGGTTTTCCGCGAAACATAAAACATGCAACAAACAGGAACTAGCACTAGGCACTGGATCAATATGTTAGTCCCAAAAATAATAATAATAGTTGCCAAAGGTATATGAAAGTTGAAGAATATTGGCATGGAATAATCAAAAATTATAGATACGATGGAGACGTATCAGCCTCCAGTTCTCGTAGCTCCTATTGAGAAGGAACCTTTGCTCTTATATGTGGCAGCATATAGCAGAGCTATTAGCGTAGCAGTTGTGATGGAAAGGAAAGAGTCGGGCAAGGAGTATCCAGTCCAAAGGTCGGTTTATTATGTCAGTTAGGTTTTGATTGAGTGACAACAAATATACCCGCATTGGCAGAAACTAGTATGTGGGGTGTTCATTGCCAGTCGCAATTTGAAGCCGTATTTTCTTGGTCATCCCATTACTGTAGTCAGTTTTGTTCCCTTAGGCGACATTATTCAGAACAGGGAGGCCACAGGCAGAGTGGCTAAGTGGGCCATTGAACTTGGTCCCCATGGGTTGAAATATATGCCAAGGACAACTATCAAGTCACAGGCTCTTGTGGATTTTATCAACGATTGGACAGAGTTGTAGACACTAGAGGAAAAGCTAGATAACACTTACTAGACGATTCATTTTGACGGGTCAAGGCAGCTGGAGGGCTCGGGGGCAGGAGTTATCTTGACTTCCCCATGAGGTGATAAGTTTTGTTATGTGTTATGACTAATGTTCCCTTGAACTAATAGTGCAGTTGAGTATGAGGCTCTGCTCCACAGCCTTCAGGTGGCTAAAGATATGAACTTAGGCCCGATGAGGTGTTTTGGCGACTCAGATTTAGTGGCTTAGAAGGTCTCGGGCACTTGGGATTCTAAAGACCCTCTTATGGCGGCTTATCGCCGGGCGGTTGACAGTATTGCTGGCTATTTCAAAGGTTATCAAGTGGAACACATTCATTGTAGAAATAATGAGGCGGCGGATGCTTTAAGACAGCTAGTATCTCAGTGTAAGCCGGTGCCACCCAATATTTTTCTTGACATATTGCATAACCCTTCAGTTAAGCTACCGACAGAAGAGGATCTTGCAATCCCTGACCCGGAGGCACAGTTGGTGGTGGATCTTCATGCTATTCCTGATTGGACGGTTCCTTATTTGGCTTATATGACTTGGGGAGATTTGCTTAAGGATGAAACATTGGCTTATAATCATCTAAGTCGATGACTATGGTCAATGGTGAGTTGCACGGATGCAGCGCCACAGGTGTGTTCTAGCGTTGTATTTCCCTTGAAGAAGGCCATGAAATTCTAAGAGATATTCATGAAGGGGACTGTGGCCATCATGTCTGGTCTAAGTCTCTCATGACTAAAGCTTTTTGTCATGGGTTTTATTGGTTGATGGCTCATGCTGATGCAAAAGATCTTGGTAGCAAGTGTGATGGTTGTGAGAAATTTTCTAGATGAGCTCATGTGCCGGCTCAAGAATTGAAGATGATTTCAATCACTTGGTCATTTGCAGTCTGGGGGCTGGATATGGTTGGAACTTTCAAAATATCCAAGGATAAAAGACCCACCTTTTGGTGGCAGTTGATAAATTGACAAAGTGGATTGAGGCAGATCCGGTCAGCAAGTGTGATGCAGTAATGGCGGTTCAATTCATTAAGAAGGTGATCTTCCGCTTTGGGTACCCACATAGTATCATAACAGATAATGGCACTAATGTATCCACAGGTGCTATGAAAGAGTTCTGTCAGTGAGAACATATTCATCTTCACGTTTCCTGTGTAGCTCATACCCAGTCCAATGGTCAAGCTGATCGAGCAAATCAAGAAATCTTGAGAGGAATCAAACCCCGGCTTATGGTCCCTCTGCAAAGGACGCCGGGTTGTTGGGTTGAGGAGTTGCCCTCCATGCTATGGAGTATAAACACCACCCCCAACAGATCGACGGGTCACACACATTTTTTCATGGTTTACAAAGCTGAGGCAGCACTTCCAAGTGATATCCGTCATGACTCGCCCCGTGTGGCGGCTTATGTTGAAGTTGATAATGAAAAGTCATGTCAGGATGCTCTTGATTTGTTTGACGAAGAGCGTGACCTAGCGGCGGCTCGTTCGGTGATATACCAGCAATATTTGCGTCATTATCATAGCCGCCGGATTAGAACTCGAACCTTTCAACAAGGCGACTTGGTGCTCCAGCTCATCCAGGATCAAATAGATATGCACAAATTATCCCTGCCTTGGGAAGGGACTTTTGTGGTCAGCAAGAACCTTAAGAACGGGTCCTACTACCTCATTGATATTCGAGAGAATAAGGACTCGCGCACATCGGAGGAGGAGACCCACCGGCCATGGAACATTGCTCATCTGCGACCATATTACACTTGAGCCGATGGTTCTTGTGTTGTACATACCTTCATCAATGTGTACATTTTGATCATTATAATAAAGTCGGTGTCCCTGAAAATTCGGGGCCTCTGTCATTTCATTTCAAAGTATTTGAGTCTTTATTGTCTGTTCATAAAGGTCAATTGGGGGCTTCCTGCTCAACGAGCGTAGCTGTTCACACCCTGTTGATCTGGTTTTCAATCCGACTCATTGGTCACTTGGGGGCTTCCTGCTCAACAAGCATAGTTGTTCACACCCTCTTGATCCAGTTTTCAAGCCGACTCATTTGTCACTTGGGGGCTTCCTGCTCAACGAGCATAGCTGTTCTCACCCTCTTCATCCAGTTTTCAAGCCGACTCACTGGTCACCCGGGGGCTTCCTGCTCAACAAGCATAGTTGTTCACACCCGCTTGATCCGGTTTTGAGGCCGAATCATCGGTCACTTGGGGGCTTCCTTCTCAACGGTCATAGTTGCTCACACCCTCTTGATCCGGTTTTCAGGCCGACTCATTGGTCATTTGGGAGCTTCCTGCTCACCGAGCATAGCTGTTCACACCCTCTTGATCCGGTTTCCAAGCCGAATTTGAGTTAAACATGCATGTTTGCAAGATGCTACTCTGGTAGGTGATCCGCCAAACTCTTGAAAGTTACTCTTTTCAATAAGACCCTAAACTTGTCAAGGTTAAAACGGTGTCCTTTGTTACGAGAGAGCTGGCTTACAGAGAGCTAGGATAAACTTACTTGTTGACGCAGTCTCTCCGCCATGTTGCCTATTTGTACTCTTACCAGTTACCCTTTTCAATAAGACCCTGAACTAGCTAAGCTTAAAACAATGGATTTATGTCACATGAGAGCCTGCTTACGGGATAAAAACTGATTTTTTTTCAAAAAAACAGAATAGAGCTAGAACTCTTCTGGACCTGTAAAGCTTCCGGCTTACAGACTTACATATTTACAGCATTATTATGCTATTGGTCTACATGTATGACTTCATATTTGCATAAATACTTGGGGTTTTAATCCGTCCTGGTTATAGACTTTAGGTCACTAGAACATATTGTATAGAACATTATAACCCGCCCTGACATAAATCGCTAGGGTGTATGTCGTTCAGTGTATGTGCTGGAACCTTATCAAATAACATGATATTCCATGCAAGCTCATCAATGGCACATGGAAAAATCATCAGCAGTTTCAAAAGCTAAAACATGCACAATGGCATGACAGATCATTGTTTTCACTAGCCTATTTCACGACTTTCCAAGACCAAATGATTTAGAGTTTTCAAGAGGAGGCGTCGTGATGCAGTTTGACAGCCGCCCCGTGGATCGTTTGTCCTGGTCTTGGCGAGTTGAAGCTTCCGGTTTATCATGTGTCGGTTCTTCTTCTTCTTCCGTTGTCTGGAAGTTAGGCGATGACCAGTTGATGCCAGGCAAGGCTTGAAATTCAGCTTCATCATCGATAAGTTTGGACAGATCAATTTCAGGAGCAAAAGTGTGCTTACGCATTGGCGGGATGAGATCCACAACGTCGTAAGCCAACACCCTCACTTTTGAATTTTCTACTGTATAAGCCCCCTGATACCTGGATAGGTTAGTTTCTGCGGCAAGCTGGCTTGCAGTGGGCGCATTTCCTTCACACAAGCAGCAAAATCATCTTGATCAACAGGAGGCCCATCTTCTTTAAAGATTGGGCAGCTAGTGGCCAGCTATGCCGGGTCTAGCTCTGCCTGCCACGCTTTCGCCTGGCTCAAGGTAGTAATGGCGCCAGCTCTAGCAGATGATCACTTTATTTCTTCAGTTCTTGTGGGCAGGACAGACAGTTTGTTCAAAACATCCCCGAGAATTCAAGGTGCTTTCTTGGTTTGAGAGATGGTAACTATTGTGCATCGGGCGCCTATGTGTAATTGCTCCACCAGGGTGTAAACCGCCTTTAGTTTTACCAGCATATCCTGGCCAAGGTTGGTACTCTTGGGGCCTGTTAAATAAACATGCAGTTAAGTCGCTAGGCGGGTTAAGAAGTTGAGCATTGTAAATGATTAAAAATATCAAGAATTACTTACCAAAGGTAGTGGTGGTCATCTGCGAAATGTGGCATTTAAACCGGTCAGATCTGTGGTCACCTCTTTCAAGGAAGCTTCAGCATTTTTTGTTCTCTGCACTAAGGCAGTCTTTTCTTCACCCCAGGCGGTTCTCTCTGCAGCAAATCCGATTTTGAGTTTTCCAATTTCATCCAAGCTAAATTTAAACTCGGAATCAGCCTTACGGGTTTCAGACTCTTGCCGCTCAAGCCTGGTTTTCAAGGTGTCCAATTGAGATTCAGCTTGAGCTGAGGCCTCCTGCACACAAGACGTTAAACAATCATAAGCAAATATGTCAAGATACAATACAGACAAGTCCCAAGCCCTTTGCAAGAAACAGCACTTGGCACCTGGGGGCCAATGTGTGAAGATGTTCTTTTAAAGTTGCAAACAAATCCGGCTCATATTTTTCAAAGGTAACCCGGTTTGTCAGGGTTATGAGGTGAAGTTTTATTTTGTAAGATCTAAATGATCTGGCACATATTTTCAAGGAAAGTCGGTTCATGGGGGCTATGGAACAAAGATTTCCTATGGTATACTGATTAAAGTCTTCGCCATACTCACTCAATTCTTTCCTATGTCTAAAACTTGGGGGCTGGATAAGTATATTAACAGAGGAAGCAGAAGTTTGTACTTCATATTTCTGGTGCATCTGTTTGACTATGCCCATCTCAAGATCACGACCAGCATGCACTTGACTGAGATAGCTAGAGAATAATTCACTGACGCCCAGATGAGAATAGTTGGCAATATCAAACTTGACCTTACGCTTCTCAATCAGTTCTTCCTGGGTAGAGTGTTTAGCCAGGATGGTAGGATTCCCCGGCTCTGTGTAGCCAATATCGATAACCAAAACATCTTCAGCATTCTCCTTAGTAGGCTTCATTGGACTTGGTGGCTTAGCATCCGAAGGGTCAATATCCATAGGTCTGTGGAGCCGCCAGGGTTTTCTGGTGGCGGGTCTACAGTAATCTCCTCAGGGTTTTGCACAAAGGCTTCTGATATTGGTGCTTGTTTTACCGGTTCATGGACCTTGGGGTCTTCGGCCGGTATATTCATCTTGGCTTTCTTGCTTGGTTTGGCTATTCCACTGAAAGTTAAGGAGGAGAATGTACGTAAGTATATGAATTTCTAGATGTTGAACCAACAAAGTCAAAAATTATTACCTAGGTTTGTGAAGAGTTGCTAGAATAGGAATGAATAGTTCCCTGATAATTTGAGTCAGAAGGATTAAGTGGTTGGCAAATAAGACCCGCCTTTGGATAAAAAGAGATTGAATTCTGAAGCACCTCTTCCGGCGCTTGTGAGGATCCGGTGTATTGGGTAACCCGGAGGACAGCTCTCCACCTCCACTATTCCGAGTTCGGCGCCAGGTCTCATGCTGTTGTTGCTTCAAAATAAAGTTTGGATCCAAGTAAGCTAAAGGATGAGAAAACCTTACTTTTTGGGTCACTTGTCGAATTTTCTGTCTTGGCAAAGGCCCCGAGTCGGAGGAAATAATGGTTACCTCTTCATCACCCGCCTGGCTGGCTTCCGCGTCGTCCTGAGAGGAGTCAGTGTCAATAATATGTATAAAAAGGGAACCAAGAGAGTCAAGCTCTACCTCGGAATCATCCTCTAGAATGAGTAGTTCTGAGGCGGTTGATATCTTCTTATTTTTCTTAGTGGCCTTGGTCTTAGCCCTGGGTTTCTTTGCCGCTTTCTCCTTCTCTTTGTACTTCTTATTCCAGAAGGCAGATTCAACATGTATAAGTCACAAGAAGATAAGGCATATGTAGATTATATAAACAGTGAGCAAAGTAAATGAGTTGGAGAGTTTACATCTGGTGGCAGGTTGAGTTTGCAGAAGGGATTCAACACCGCTTTGATATAGCTCTACAAGCTTTCCCCAAGAAGTGACTTGGTCATGTCGTTGATCTCTCTATCAGTCAGACATATATGGCAGTGGCACTCCAGATCTTTGACTCCACGAGTATATGCACACATTAAGCTGGATCGGC